>NC_133970.1:46813929-46969600 GCF_031877795.1 Strix aluco | reverse complement strand
ATAACAAATACCATATATGTTTTATTACAATTCCCCCCTTTTCTTTTAACTAATTTTGTTTTTCAAATCTCCTTAACACATCACAGACTTGTTAAATATACATGGTCCGAAAGTTAACCCAATTAATAATAACACTAGGGGTTTCATAAAATGGAGGTTTAACATCAAAATTGCGATTCCTCCCACAGCCCAAATGACTACTATAGTGAGGAGAGTTGGTGGCTTCATCTTCCAATTACTAGCTAATTGTACAAACGTGTCCCCTTTCTGTCTTGCGACAGGATTTGCATGCTCAGATCTTTTCCTTCCCCATGCTTTCCAGTTCTCCTTGCCACAACAATCACCTGAACTGGTTGCTTCGAGGCCTTTCTTATTTTCCCCTCTCCATACGTCTCTGCCTCCTCCGCCTACTCCATTCATTCCTTAGAGCAGCGGGGCTTTCCATCTTCTCGGCAGCAGTCGTATTCTTTGGGGTTAGGGTCTTGTTATCGACACCTTAACGTCTCCCAGTTCCAGGCTTTCACTTGTGGGATCGTACAGGGCACTTGGAGTATTTGGAATTTGCAAAGAGTTTGTACTATATTCACGTTATGGGGCTTAGGTTCATTGGTATGCACACAATTTTTCCTGTTGATGACTGGTTAATTTTCTTTCTCTTTTATAGCACTGGTCACAGTATTCCTTTGGGGAATAGCCGTGGACGCAGTGCGCCCACCAACTTTCCTCACAAGTAGTGCATTTAAAACACACAAAAGGATAACAAACACAGTTAGGGGTTTTACAAAATTCATTTAGTCCTTCTTCCTTCGCAACACTAGCTTCAGATCTCCTGATGTTTCAGCTACTTCCCAGTGATCAGGCGTTAAGGGTCCTTTCACTCTGGTAGCATGAGTCCATCCCTTTTCAGCAGTCCGGACAGCAGTCTCTGTTGTGAGTATAACAAGAAACGGTCCCTCCCAACGAGGGGTAAGAGAGGATTCTTTCCAAGTTTTTATTAACACCTTGTCTCCAGGTCTTATGGAGTGCATACAAATTTCTAATGGAGGTCTCTGTACTACCATCCCTTTTTTGCGTAGTTCTTTCCTCCTATTCATGAGGTTTATTAAGTATGGTTGCAAATTGTCTTTTTCCAACACTGGGTGATCAGTGGGAAATTCCATATCATAGGGCATACCATATCGCATTTCGAACGGGGATATTCCAGTATCAGTTCGGGGCTGGGTCCGGATATTCAGAAGTGCTAGGGGTAAGCACTTAACCCAAGACATCTTTGTTTCTAACATTAATTTGGTAAGTTGTTTCTTGATTTCTCCATTCATTCTTTCTACTTTTCCTGAGCTTTGTGGATGCCAGGGAGTGTGGAATTCCCACTTGGTCCCCAGGGAAGTCAATGTCTCTTTGATTACTTTAGACACAAAGTGGGGACCCCTGTCCGAATCGATTACTTCTATATTTCCATACCTAGGGATGATGTTTTCCAAGAGTATTTTTATCACAGTATTTGCTGTAGCTCGAGCAGTGGGAAAGGCCTCCACATAATGAGTGAGATGATCTACCAATACTAGGAGGTATTTGTACTGTCCTACTTTTGGTAGTTCTGTAAAATCGATTTGAATTCTTCCAAATGGTCTGTATGCCAAATCCCGTCCCCCTTGAATCTTTTCTCTTAATTGGTACTTATTAATTTTCTGGCAAGTTAAACAGCTTTTTATTATTCCCTTAGCAACATTATAAATTCCTATGCACATGTATTTAATAGCAAACTGGTCTACCAATGCTTGTACTCCCCAGTGAGTTTTAGTATGGAAATCCTTCATAACTCTCCAAGCCATTGCCTTCGGGAGAACCTTCCTCCCATCAGGTAATTCCCATTCCCCTTGTTTTTCATTAATTCCCATTTGTTTCAATTTTTCTTTCTCTTGGTTAGTAAACGTGAATCCTAATTTGGTGGGGTCTGTTCTTTCGTTTGTGTTTGATTCTGTTACCATCAATGCTAGTAGTGCAGCCCGTTTTGCCTCTTGATCAGCTAGAATCTTTCCCCTGATCTGTAGTGAGGTTCCCTGTTGGTGTCCTCTTATATGCACTACTGCTATTTTCTTAGGACCTCTTAATGCTTGGAGAGTCTGGATAATTAGAGACTCATGTATTAGCCCTTTTCCTTGTGAATTAATGAGTCCCCTTTCTTCCCAAATTTTTCCAAAAGTGTGAATTACTCCAAAGGCGTACTTAGAGCCTGTATAAATGGTTCCCTCTTTTTCCTTTAAAATCTGTAACGCTCTTAGTACTGCATATAGTTCACAAGCTCGAGCCGACCAGCTAGGACTCAGTGGTCCTGATTCTACTACCTCTAGGGTGGTTCCACTAATAATTGCATAACCTGATTTTCTTTTTCCTTCTACCACTCTAGAGGATCCATCCACAAACAGCTTTTCCCCTTCTTCTAATTCTGTTTCTTCTAAGTCTGGCCTGATTTTTGCCTGTTCTTCAATGGTATGGAGGCAATTATGGTTTAAACTTTCGCTTGGCTCCCCATATAGGAATTGTGCTGGGTTTTGAAGACTAGTTACTTCAATCTCTAACTTTGGTGAGTGTATTAATATTCCTTCATATTTGAGGAGCCTGGCGTCTGTTATCCATTTGTCCGCTTTTTGTTGAAGCACTCCCCTAATGTTATGAGGAGTCAACACCTTCAGATTCCCCCCAAATGTAATTTTATTAGCCTCTTCTACTAACAAGGCCACTGCCACTATCGCCTGGAGGCATGTTGGCCATCCCCTACTTACGGGGTCTAACAATTTAGATATGTATCCCACAGGCTTCCTTTTCCCAGCCCATTCTTGGGTTAATACCCCAAATGCCGTGCCATCTTCAGTATTGGCAAATAAATAAAAGGGCCTTCTTATATCTGGTAAACTCAATACTGGAGCGTTGACTAAGTCAGTTTTTAATTTTTCTAATTTTTCCTCATCGTCTGGGATCCATTTAAGCAACCCGTCTTTTGTTAATTTCTGGTATAAAAATTTAACTTTTGTACTATAATTTTCAATCCATTGTCTACAGTACCCCAGTAGTCCAAGGAGCTGCCTAACCTGTCGTTTGTTTTTGGGAGCCTGGAGAGAAAGAATTCCATTTACCCTCTCTGGGTCTAATTTCTTGCTCCCTTTACTAATCCAGTGACCTAAATACTTCACCTCTTCTTCTACAAATTGCAATTTAGATTTGGATACTTTTAATCCTTGGAGGCTTAAGAAATTTAACAACTTAATGCTTTCCTTTCGTACCATCTCTGGGTTGCCTCCTGCTAACAGAAGGTCATCTACATATTGTACTAAAGTAACACCTTCCCCCAAGTTATAATCTTTTAAGATGTGTTCGAGGGCTTGTCCAAAGAGGTTAGGGGACTCAGTAAAACCCTGAGGCAAAACTGTCCACCTCAGCTGTTGTTTCCTAAAGGTATCTGGGTCTTCCCATTCAAAAGCAAAATAATTTCTACACTCCTCTTTTAGAGGACACGTCCAAAAAGTATCTTTCAAGTCTATTACGCTATACCACTGATTTTCAGGATTCAATTGATTAAGTAAAGTATGGGGGTTCGCCACTACAGGAAATCTGGTTACAGTTCTTTTGTTGATTTCTCTTAAGTCATGCACTAATCTGTAACTCCCATCTGCCTTCTTAACGGGCAATATTGGAGTATTAAAAGGTGACATACAAGGTTCTAATAGCCCCTGATTAAGGAGTCTCTCTATTTCAGGCTTTAAGCCTCTCCTGCCTTCTTGTGGTAAGTGATACTGTTTGATTCTAGTCGGGATCTCTGGGTTCCTAATGGTGACTTCGAAGGGGGTGATATCCAATCTACCCACTGTCTCTGGGGTATACCATACTTCTGGGTTAATCTTTTCTTCATCCGCCACTGTGAGGGGGCATAATCTGACTTTGAGTTCTTTTTCTTCTACTTCCAGATTAATTCCCAATTCTATAATCAGATCCCATCCAAGTAAATTATAATCTGCTTCTGGTAATAATAAAAATGTTCTAATCACATATTTGCATTTTGATTCAACAATCACATCATGAAGAACCGGGGCCTCAAACGGTTCACCTTTAGCCCCTATTACACTGATTTTTTCTGATGATACTTTACAGCCTGGAGGCAGAGCCTGAATGGTAGATCTTTCAGCTCCTGAGTCCACAAGGAACTCTACCTCTTGTCGCTGAGGACCCACTTTAAGTTTTATCAAGGGCTTTTTGTTCTTTGGGTCCCCAGCACATAGAGTTCCTGACCCCACTAATCCTCAGAAAACATTTTCTCATCTTGGATTCTCCTCCAGCAAACCTTCTTCACATGCCCCTTCCTTTTGCAATAAAAACATTCCACTTCCTTCATATTAAAGCAGGCAGAACCATTCAATGAATGAAAATCTCTGATCCCAAAGAAACCATAGTCTCCAGGTAATCATCACATAAAACATCCATGTTTTGCACAGCTTTATTACATGCAGGTACTGGGGAACAGTTTTCAGGCTAAAATAATGCAGTTTGCTGCATGTTTGAGCTGTTACACACTCTGCATTGCCTCCTCTCAACCTGAAACTCCTACTCCTGGGTCTAGACATTTAGAGCAAGGGTAGTTTAAATCTACCGAGACTGTTGCACATGTATTTCCAGATGCAATCAAATAAAGCATCTGGGCAGCTATACCACACACGCGCTGCGCGGTGTTTACATAGCACATCACAAATTACAAAACTGGTAAGCTCTAGGCCACGGCCTGTTGAGGAGAAAGTCTGCAAAGGGCACAGCAGCATCCTCCTTCTTTGGAAAAGACACAACATTTATGAGCTGCCTAGTCAGTGTGCTACAATTATGTCAGTTCCCCGTCTTTTGGCTAAGAAGTACAAACCAGATTAGCAGCTCCAAAAGAGTGTGGTCTGGGGGCAAATTAGCTTGAACTTGGTTCCCCAGCCCATATACCTGCCTGTATGCTAGAACCCTGATTCCTTTTTTTTTTTTTTTTTTTCTTCCAACTCCTGCCAATGATGTAAGAGAGCTGCCTGCTTGAAGAACAGGCAGCCAGATTAAGCTGCAGATCTGCTCACTTTTTTCCCTCTTGGACTATTGCTTTCACTCTGATAATGTTTTACTCCGATTTTCTTATTTAAATTGATTCATCACTGTTAAGAAAAAAAAAAAAGCTGCTGAAGCTAGCCAAGGGCTTGTATCTATCACAGTATCTTTTGATCCTTGTCTACAGTCCTTAAAATACCAAGAGGATAGAAAGTTCTAAGCTGTCACCTTCTGATCACCAAGTCAAGCAGGCAAAGGTATACTGAATAATAAACGAGTTATGAAGAGGTGAAACAACATTTAAATAGATCATTATCTGGGTATCCAAACTGATAACGAGAACAATACCACCACTTCAAGTAGGAATCCACCTAAACTTTCTGAGCTTCTCTCAGCAATTCCTCTCCCTTGCCAATCTTCTATCTTTTCTAGTTTCTTCCTAATATTTGCCCAAGACTTAGCCACAAACTGAGTCTTTAATAATGCCTGCCCCACAGGGGTGGCAGGATCTATTCCTGAGTACAACTGTTATTAATATTCTGCCCTCGGGGAACTGACTCTCTAATTCCTTGAATTATGATCATTCTTAGATTTGCCATGTGGGTTTGGTGGCCTGGGTCTTGATTATTCCAGTTGGGTTTTACCAACAGCCACTTGTGATCTGCTGTGGGACCCACTTGATGTTGCTGGTCCCAAAGTCTTATACCTGCCCTCCTGATCATATCTCGTTCCTCCATAGTAAATAGAATTCCTAGGATAGATTGTAATTTATCCCAGGTATATAAATCTGGGCCAAGAAACTGGTCCACCTGTTTGGCTACGCCAAGCGGGTCCTCTAATAAGTTCCCCATTTCTTTTTTAAAATCTCTTACATCTCCAGTGTTGAGGGGAACAGTGACATACCCCGCTCCCAGTTCCCCTTGTGCCCCCACTCCTGGCACAAGCATTTCTCTAAGGGGGTATAATCTCCCTTCCTTAACTTTGCTTCGGGTAACCCGCTGAGGGGGTCCGGGAGATTCAGGGTCAGAATCATTGGTTACAAGTATGAGCGGGTTAGAAGGGGGGGGGGGGGGGGGGGCTCAGCACAGAGCCCCCTCGAGACAGTTTACTGCAGCCTGTCTCTGAGCAGAAGCCTAAACGCTAATTTGGGGCCGCTCGGTGCCCCCTGCTCCAGCCCCAACCCCCACCCCGGGGCAGCTGGGTGCTCGGGACAAGCCCTCCCGGCTGGGGAGGGGGCAGCTCTGCCCCCCCGCTCCCCCACGCTGGGCCAGGCTCCACGACACTGCTCCAGGGCTCGGCTTGGGCACGCTGCTCGGGTCGGGCGGTGGCGCCCCGGGAACAAGCCCTGTCCCAGCTGGAGCCAGCAGCGGGAGGAGTTCAGCTGCCCCCTCCCATGGATCCAGAGGGCTTGCTTTCCCTCTGTCCCATCTTCCAGAGTGCCACTCACTCGCACTCTGGGATTATCAACCTCCTAGTGGGATATCCGGCAATTCTTCCTTGCCCCCACCCATGGATCCAGAGGGCTTGCTTTCCCTCTGTCCCATCTTCCAGAGTGCCTTCTTTCACACACACACACGCTCCCCTTATTCGTGACTCGCTCCTTCGCAGGCTACGAGAACTGCACTACTAAAGGGTCCGCACTCGGGTGATCTCTTCGAGACCTCTCACTCATTCGCACTCTGGGATTACCAACCCCAACCAAACGGATAACTGCACAAACGCAAATACTTACTCCTCCCCGGAGTCTTCGATCGGTCTTCGTGCACAAAATTTAAGGGGTTCTGCAGATTCTTTTGCTCACTCCCGAGTCCGAATTAAAAGGGGTTCGGATATCCAGCGTTTTGGCCACGAGATCCTCAGACTGGGGCTATCCGAAGATAGGGCGCCTCCCCTATCTGGGGTTTCGCACCAAAAGATCTGGATCCGAGTCACGGCACCAAATTTGTTATAGATTAAAAGTAATTTAGTGGGAAATAACCACTTCTCAATTTTTAGTGATCAATAATAAATTTATTAGCAAGCGGCGAGTGAGCAAAACAGCGCTGGGTGTGCCGGGAGTCTCTGCTCTACCAGGACACACACCTGACCCGGCAGAACCGAGTCCCTTTATAGTGTAGGCTTCATCCATATTCATGATGGGCGTACCCTGAGGGGTCTGCAAAGGTGTAAACAAGTTTCCCGGGCTTTTCTCAGGTTTCCGTCACAGAAGGGGGGATGACTCAGCACAGGGGTTTCTGTAGTGGCTTGAAGATGGGGGCCATTTTAGCTCCCTTCTAACAACTGATTTTAACAATAGAAACTATATACATATATCTTATTTCTTATTTACATAAGAGAATTACAAAACTGTTCGGCCACAACATCCTGACTACAACTTCCTTTTTCCCCTTGAGATTTGAATAACAA
The DNA here is from genome assembly GCF_031877795.1 of Strix aluco. Classification (NCBI taxonomy): domain Eukaryota; kingdom Metazoa; phylum Chordata; class Aves; order Strigiformes; family Strigidae; genus Strix; species Strix aluco. The sequence continues at coordinate 46,962,127 of NC_133970.1, read as the reverse complement.
ATACCATATATGTTTTATTACAGACTTGTGGTTAGGGCACTGACTTAGTAGGTAAGAAATCCAATCTTGGTCCTTGGCTCTCCCGTAGGCTCTATGACTTCTGGCAAACCACAGTCTTTCTGTTCCACTTTCAAAGAGTGGGGGAAGAGGTATCAGGATCCTAGCCCTATTTAGAATACCAAGCTTTTCAGGAGAGACAGTATCTTCTAATGCATGTATGCAGAAACTCTTATACAGAGACAAGATAGCATATGAGGCCTTTGGAGGAAAAAGGCATTGCAAACAAGAATCATAAAAATTATAAGTATGAAGGTGTATCACTAGTGACAAAGATGAAATTGAGTTTAACATGAATATGCTTTTAATATTCTTGATAAAACCCAAGAACTCAGGTATCAGAGGTGGACTTACTCCCCCCTCCTCTATTATGGCACCAAGTACATCACTTGCTTTATAGGATGTGATAGCATAGCTAGAGCATACTGCCTCCAATGCTACATGCCTGGGCATCATTATAATGCAACTGAAAATACAGGGTATAGCAAGTGGAGGGTGAGTATACAGAAAATAAGAAAGTATGTAGTAATTAAAGTTTATCAAATGGATGCATATTCAATAGAAACAAAGATGTTTTCAGAGTTACCTTTTGCTGCTATTGATAAAGTAAATGTAATTGTATTGCTGTCCTGTTGGTATGGCTGATGATCTTGCTTTTGCTTTATTCACCAGTAGAATATTAGTTTGCAAAGAAAACACAAAAAAGTCCCCATTCTAGGCTTTTCACACTATAGTAATATTAATGTATTTTGTCTACAAAGAGCTTTTATGGGATGAAATTGCTTGAGTTCAATTTAAAGTAACAATTGTAGGCTCATCTTTCAGACCTCTCTTGGGCAAAGATCATATTGAAATTGAATTTTTCATGTATGAAGACTGAAAAGGAGCAAAAGGACAAAAGGATTACATATTTATTTTTATAATACCTTGTGGGGATTCTAAAGGATTTCCTGCAAGGAAATTGGCATGTGAGCAATCCTGCATATGAGCAAGACTGGCAAAGCCTCAGCTTCAACGAGGATGTGACGAGGAGACAACCCTGAAAGAATGAGGAAGAAGCCAGGAAGATAAACAATTCAGGGTGTGGGTCTGGGCGCTGAAAGAAGTTTGTACAATGTCGATGTGGCAGTTCTCAGCCAATCAGAAGAGAGCTTAAGGAGCATGTGCAAAGCTAACTGTCCAATCAGAAAGAATTGTACCATGTGATTGTATCTTGTGATTTTCACCTGCATTATAAAAGGCTTGTCCACCATAATAAAATTGGCATTGCATAATCACAGTGTGATTGTCTGCATGTCTGTTTCTCCTGCAATACCTGTACTCCAGAAAGAATAAAAAAAATAAGCCTCAGAGACTTGGACATTAATATGAAAAAATGTTTTGGTGCTAAGTGAAAGTGACATAAGTGGCTGTAATCTTAAATGTGCTAAACTGTATATGTGAAAAATGTTGGGAATATTTGTGGATAATTGCAAGCACACAAGCACAACAGTAAATTTATTGGTGGAGTTAAATTTTCTTTGAACTGTCTTAGAATGCGAGATGTTTGGTATAGCCAAAGTAAACAATAGTATGTGACCTTGTGTCCTGGTTTAACCAGGATAGGGTTAAGTTTCCCCAGCAGTGGGGGGGGAGCTCTAGCCGGGTTATTCAGATACCATGCGGACGTCACATCCTGGCAGGTCACATGCACTCGTGGTTTTGTACATCGTGCTTCCCACTGCTGTACTTGGTAGCTATTTTGCCCTGTTCATTGCTATCACTATTACTGTTATTGTTATTGCTGTTGTTTGTTGTGTTGCTATTGCACTGTTGTATTAAACCTTTCCTTATTTCAGTCTTGGGGCTTTGTATTTCACTCCCTTTGTGGGGGAGGGGTAGTGGCCGCATGGTCTCAGACCCCGGCAGGGGCTGAACCACCACACCTTGCTACCTGTTCTGCAAGATCTCTGGGAATTGAATTTGCTGGGGGGGAAGCTGGAGTGTGTGAAGTGTGGGCTGTTAGTGCGAGACCTGGCAACAACCTGCCTGCTTATTTTTGGCCTTCCTTCCCTGTTCTGTCCATGCAGAGTCAGATGAATGCTTCCTCTGAGGAGGATGAGAGCTGACAGCCATTGAATGGTAGGAAGAGGAAGGAAGTTGCAAGGAAGAAGAGGTCTCTAGGTTTTAAGATGGGAATGGATTGTGGAGGGAGGAGAGTTTACTGGGAAGTGAGGGAGGCAGAAGGACTTGTCCTGTATCCTGTCATCTGAAGGCATGAGGACTAGTGAGTGTGTGGAGAGACTCCACAGAGCCCCATAACTTCCCTGATCCTTCTCCTTTCTCTTTCTATAATTCCACTCCTTTCCACAGACCTGACTTTTTCCAGTCATCCTTCCCATTGAAACCCCCTAAACTCACTCCCAGTTCCTCTTTCCCTGCTTTCAATCAGTTCTTTAGAACAAAACCCTCAAATACACTTGCTGAGCCCTGACACTTATTTTCTTCACCACAGCAGAACCTGATATTGATTTTTTCCATTTATTAATAATCAACCTTGAGCTTCTGAGACTTCAGAAAATCTTCTCTCTGACTCCCTGCAGGTGCCTACTCTGGCCTGAGAGCTAAAACATTAATTGTATTCCTCCTATGGAATTCTGTAAGTCCAGCCATGCTTTCTTGCTAATGTCTTGGCAGCTAGATTATAAACCTAGTTTGTGAATAATAAAACCAGTTAGTGACAATCGTCTGAACAGCACAAACCCAGTAACATTACAGACGTGCTAGGGAGTAGACTTACGCAGCTGAGAAGCTCAGCTGCATTACAGTCAAAGGTATGGGAATAAATGCGACAGAGGGCATGCACACTTTGAAATGCATTTCCACTTGGGCAATTTACTGTGTGGGTGGGAACTTTAAATCAGCATTGACCCCCTTTCCCACTGTTCCCAAGTGGTTTAGGAATGAGGGTCTAAAGACAGCACGTGAATTCTGTGAGAATGTGAGTCAGTTGCCGAGGCGAGTGGCTCTGGAGCTGGCCCGATCTGCAACCGAGTTGGCCTATCTCGGTGCACGGGGGGTGTTTCCTGATGCAAGGAGATCCAGGGCAATGGACAGACCATCCAGGAGCCAGCAGCTCTCACGAGAGATGCTGACAGAGGCCTGGGTGTTGCCACACCTATAAAAAAGCAGCCTGGGGAGCTCTAGTGACCAGAGTGTGGTATGGCAGTTTGTGTGGAAGGGCATGCAGGAAGAGCATTGTCACCCTAGCTCAAGAGGTGAGTTCAATTGGTGGTCATCATCCTCTCAGAAGGAGCTTAGCTATGGTATCCACCTGACAGAAAGCTATGACCTCTTGTCATGGATGAAAGTATTAACACGGTAGTGATCTAACAGGAAATCTAGATTTATTAATAACTAAAAGCACTCGATCATCACAAAATAATTCAGAAAATATTATAAAAATAGCGACTTATCTACAGATTCTAAGATGACAAGATTCACACTAACTTACTTTATGGTATCTTAAATCTATACATGTGTACATGTGCATACACAAACACAAAACGTACAAACACACACAGAGACAAAAGTATTCAGATCCAGTAGCATGAAGTATGTACCCACACACACCAGTAAGCAGAGAAAGAGTGGGTGAAAGAGAAGCTAGCTCAAAGTAAAATTTCCCTCCTCTCGAGTTTAGAGTAAATACTCCCAATGCCTTGGCATTCTTCAATGGGTGATAATTGAGACTCAAGCGGGTTAACTTCACCCTGGCCTTCCGTCAGCTCTGACAGCAGACAACACCTGAAGGTTTTCGATACCGGAGAGACGTCCCATCTCAGGGGAGATGCTGGTCACAGGCCCACTGCAATCCAGGAGAGCTCAAAGGGTCTCCCTTGCGGTCACAATTTATAGGGTCCAAGATAATTGAATTTTGTTAGATACCTTTTTCTCACGCCCAGCTCGAACAACGAAGTACTCTGGTGTCTTCCAGCAGTTGCACAAGAACTTTGTCCCCATTTGACCACATCCCAGGCACAGGTGTGCCAGGCCATTAGGAGATGATTGGCTGTTATAACCGTTTCCGAACAATCGGGAGGGCAGGAGCCAGGCTCGTTAAAGGGGCACCTTAACTAGCAGTCCTTATCTCCACAGATTGGTGTATAGCTCGGGGGGAGGTGAGTGGAATCACACCTAGCAGCAAGCAGCCGAACAAGTTGGTGTGAGGAGCATCAAAAACCCACAGCAAAACCGCAAGACAAGAAGGCAGAAGCCCAGGGATCTGTGGTAAATGGCAAATGGCAAATGGCTTATGGTATAGGATTTATGCTTTTGGCTTTGATTTATGACTTTTATGATTTAGCAATTGTTGTAATTTTCTTAAACAGAAATCATTTTGCTTTGATTAGTAAAATCTGTATTGTGTATTCAACTTCCTTTGTTTAGCAATATTAAGAATTAAGAACTCAAGTGTTTAACCTTATTAGAAACTCCCTTGGTTTTCCCCCTTGAGTGGTGGCCAGGCTCTGGGTGGAACCCAACAGAAAGATGAAATCAGATGTTTCCGTTCAAAGAAAGTTGCCAGTTATTTTGGCCTGTTGATTTAGAGGCTGGACCTGCTTGCAGCGACTTTGGATGCCTCACCTACGGATGGACGCATCGCGTAGGATTTCCAACTTGCAAGGAAAGGTACTCCGAATCCTCGCTGCAACCAAGGTTCCCCAGCAATTGCGGATCTGAATATTAGTACCCCATTAAGTAAGTGTGCTATTCTGTATCTTCCTTGTTTTGTAATACTTAGTCATATGCTTTAATTATTAGCAGTGGAACCAGACAAGGGCCAAAAGAACCATTTCTGCCATTTGTGGAGAAATTGCAAGCAGCCATAGAGAAACAGGTCTATGATGACAATTTAAGATTGACATTAACAACGCAGTTAGCTAGGGATAATGCTAATGAAGATTCTAGAAAGATAGTTGTGGCATTGCCAGGGGATCCAACCCTGGAAGCCATGGTTACTGCTTGTGCTAAGTTTGGGTCAGTGGAACATAAGATGGCAGCCTTAGCCAGTGCTATGGCAGCTGTCCGAGTAAAAGAACAAAAATGTTATCACTGCGGTCACACAGGACATTTAAAAGCCAATTGTCGTGAGAAGAAAGGGATAAAAGCACCTAGTCCCATAGTAATACCTTGTCACCGATGCAGAAAAGTGGGACATTTTGTGAAACAGTGTAAATTTAAATACCATATTAATGGACAACTATTGTTGGGAAACGGGAAGTCGAGCATGCAGGGACGCGCGCTGACACAAGTATTCCCTTCAATGGCCCTGCAATTTCCATCAAGCCTATCCTCTGCGAACAACTCGCAGGACAAACCAGTGGGGCAGCAGGAATGGATGTATCCACTGCTGAGCGAGTAACTATATCATCACATTCTGTGCAAAGGTGCCCCTTGCGGCTCATGGACCAATTGGCAGAGGTCTGAGTGCATTGTTAATAGGACGTTCAAGTGCTACCTTACAAGGTATCAATGTACATGTTGGTGTTATTGATGCTGATTATACTGGACAGATAAGTGCTATGGTTTCTACTTCAACGCCACCCTTGACAATTCCAAAAGGTGCTCGTATTGCTCAGCTTGTCCATTTTAAGAGTTGTGTTCCCAGGTCACATCCAACAGAGCGTGGAGATGGTGGATTTGGATCTACTGGCGTCCCTCAAGTCATGTGGACACAAAACATCTCAGACAACCAGCCTCAAATGACTTGCATCCTTGCGATGGATGGCACCACCCCCTCACAGGTGAAGGTATCTGGGCTATTAGACACAGGGGCTGATGTTACCACAGTCTCCCAACTCCATTGGCCTCAGAGTTGGCCCGTTGTTAAGATGGACACCGGGGTATTGGGGCTGGCAGTCGTGACCCAAAGCTTAATGGCAGCTAAACCTGTAACAATTTTGAATCCTGAAGGACAGGTTGCCACAGTACGACCATATGTTACTGCTGCTCCTCTGAATTTATGGGGAAGAGATGTCCTGGGAGCATGGGGTGTGAGGATTACAACGGATTTTTAACAGGGGCCACTGTGCTTGAGGGCGTACGACAACCTACCCTGACTTTAACATGGCTGACTGATACACCTATTTGGGTAAATCAGTGGCCCCTCAACACAGAGAAGTTAGACGCCCTCCAGGACTTGGTAAAAGAACAACAACAAGCTGGTCATATTGAACCCTCTCACAGTCCCTGGAATACAGAAATCAGGAAAATGGCAATTGATACATGATTTACAACAAATCAATGCCGTTATGGCTAGTATGGGCACATTGCAACCAGGACTACCGTCACCTACTATGATCCCAGCAAGGTGAAATATCTTAATTGTGGATCTGAAAGACTGTTTGTTTTTTTTTTTTACCATTCCATTAGCAGAACAAGATAAAAACAAATTTGCTTTTTCGGTTCCTGTCATCAACCACACAGAGCCCATGAAACGCTATCAGTGGAAATTGTTACCTCAAGGCATGAAAAATTCTCCCACAATTTGTCAATGGTTTGTAGCTCAGGTGCTCTCAGGCCTGCGAGAACAATACCCTGACTCTTATTGTTATCACTATATGGATGATATTCTTCTTGCAGTATCTGACCCGACCCAGTTGGATGACATGGAACGATCAGCATTATGTCATCTTAAACAATATGGGTTGGTTGTGGCTCCAGAAAAGGTTCAATGTAAAAGTCCTTGGTTATACCTAGGTGTAAAATATTGGATCAGACTGTAGCTCCACAGCCAGTAACGCTGAACAGGGAAGTAAAAAATCTCAGTGACATCCAAAAGCTATTGGGAGCAATTAATTGGGTTAGGCCCTATTTAGGATTGACATCTTCTCAATTGAGCCCTGTACTGGGTCTGGCTGAGCCGGAACCACCACAAGCCCCCTAATGGAATTATTGAAAGGGGATTCTAATATTTGTGTATCGAGACAGTCAACCAAGGAAGCACATCAGGTACTCGATGAGGTAGAAAAAGCAATACAGAACAAATATGTTTATCGCCTGGAACTAACAGAAGTTGTGCAAGTTTTTGTTTTAACAGATCACACGATTCCGTATGCATTACTTTGCCAACGGAATGAAACCTGGGTGGATCCTTCACATGTGCTGGAAAGGACGTTTTTACCCTATCGATTCAAAAAGACAGCACCTGGTATTTTTGAATTGGTGGCTCACTTGATAATTAAAACACGGACCCATTGCCTTGAACTTGTGGGACGGGATCCAGCAACCATTGTTATTCCAATTCAAGCTGAATATTTTGAGTGGTGCCTAGCAAATAACATATTACTACAATCCACATCGGCAGATTTTCAAGGACAAATAAAATACCACCTCCCCAGCCACCCAATGTTGAAACTGGTGCGCAAAATTTCGATTGGGAACAAACGGCTACATTCCAGGAAGCCAGTGGAGGGGTTAACTGTGTTTACAGATGGATCAGGAAAAACAGGAAAGGCAGCTGTAACATGGTTTCTGAAGAGTGAGTGGCACAATATTGTCACAGAACACCAAGGGTCACCGCAGATTAAAGAACTTAGAGCGGTAACTGACGCCTTTCACAAATTTACAGAACCTTTTACTTTGGTTACAGATTCTGCTTATGTTGCAGGATTGGTTCAGCAGTTAGTAAAAACAATCATCAAACAGGTGGACAATGAAAAATTGTTTAATTTGTTACGATTCTTGTGGGAATTGATCCAAAAACGTGAGAATCCCTATTATGTGTTGCACATTCGTAGTCACAGTACCCTACCAGGATTTTTAGCAGAAGGGAATGCACGGGCTGACAGGCTTGTGTCTGTAGCCGTGGTGCCAAATACTCTGCAACAAGCCCAATCATCACATCAATTTTTTCATCAAGGTGCCACAGCATTACAAAGACAGTTTCATCTTACAGCTACAGAGGCAAGAGCCACTGTAGCATCATGTCCTGATTGTCAGGGACAGCAAGTGCCGTATTCTTATGGGGTGAACCCCAGAGGGTTACAGGCATTGCAAATCTGGCAAACAGACGTTACACACATTGCAGAATTTGGAAGGTTGAAGTATGTACATGTTTCCATTGATACTTTTTCACATGCAATGTTTGCTTCCACACATACAGGGGAAAAAGCCAGAGATGCCGTTCGACACTGGCAAAAGGCGTTTTCTGGTTTGGGTGTCCCTGAAACAGTAAAAACCGACAACGGCCCTGCATATGTCTCCAGACCGGTTCGGGAATTTCTACATAGATGGGGGATTCAACATATTACTGGCATCCCACATTCCCCTACGGGACAGGCAATTGTTGAACGTGCCCATGGTACCCTAAAACTCCTGCTTCAGAAACAAAAAGGGGGAATGGAAGGGGAAGAGTGTCAGTCCTGTTGGAGGGCAGCAGTGACAGCACCTGTGTGCGCTGCGATCAGCTAGATGACCTGCTCAGCCTGGTGGCGGAACTCAGAGAAGAGGTTGAAAGATTAAGAAGTATTGGGGAGTGCGAAAGGGAAATTGATTGGTGGAGTAGCACCTTAGCACTTCTGAAGAAAAAGGAGCAAATGGAGGCTCCAAACGAGGCAGGCAATCCCTCATCCTCTTGCTACCAGGCAGAAGGAGGGGACCTAAGAGATGGGGGAGGCTGGAAACAGGTTCCCGCTCAGGGAGGCAGGAAAATCCTCTCCCGACCTCCCTCACCCTCCATGGTGTCCCTTCGCAATAGATTCAGGGCCCTGGAACTTTTGAATGAAGAAGAGAAGGAGGAAGAATATGAGTCAAACGAGGAGGAAGTCCAAGGTCCACCAAGGCTGGGTCGTTCTGGACCAGGTATTAAAACCAGTTCTAAAAAGAACCCCAGAAGAGTCATTGTAGTGGGTGACTCCATTCTGACGGGTATCAAAGGCCCCATATGCAGACCAGACCCACTTCATAGGATGTCTGCTGCCTCCCTGGGGCCTGGGTCAAGGACCTCACAGCAAAACTCCCTGCTCTAATGAGACCCAAGGACTACTACCTTCTCTTGGTTTTTCAGGTAGGTAGCGACGATATTACCAGGAGAAGTCCTAAATCAATGAAGAGAGATTTCAGGGCCTTGGGGAAAGTGATTAAGGGGTCCGGGGCACAAATTGTGTTCTCCTCCATCCCTTCAGTTGGGGGGATGGATGAAGAAGAATACCGGAGAACTCAACAGATGAACTTGTGGCTCCAAGACTGGTGTTACAGTCAGGGCTTTGGATTTTTCAATCATGGGTTGGTATACAGGGCACCAGACCTTTTGGCATTAGATGGGATGCACCTGTCCCAGAGGGGGAAAAGGATCTTGAGGCAGGAGTTAGCTGGGCTCATTGAGAGAGCTTTAAACTAGATTTGAAGGGGGAAAAACATCAGCCCAGCTGAAGTGCATGTATACCAATGCACACAGCATGGGTGACAAACAGGAGGAGCTTGAAGCCATGACGAAACAGGAAAATTAGGATGTATTGGCTATCACAGAAACACGGTGTGATGTCTCCCATGACTGGAGTGCGCCTGTTGATGGCTACAAGCACTTTAGGAGGGACAGACAAGGAAGGAGAGGTGGCGGGGTGGCGCTGTATGTTAGGGACTGTTATGATTGCCTTGAGTACAAGTGTAGTGAAGACAGGGTAGAGTGTCTTTGCGTTAGAATCAGGGGGAAGGCCAACAGGGCAGATGTTGTAGTAGGAGTCTACTATAGGCCACCCACCCAGGACAGAGAGGTGGATGAAATATTCTGTAGGCACTTAGGAGAAATCTCATGATCGGTTGCCCTTGTTCTTGTGGGAGACTTTAACTTCCCAGACATCTGCTGGAAATACAACACAGCAGAGCGAGACCAGTCCCGGAGATTCCTGGAATGTGTGGGAGACAACTTCCTGACGCAACTGGTGAGAGAACCAACCAGAGAAGGTGCCCTGCTGGATCTCCTCTTTGTGAACAGAGAAGGACTGGTGGATGATGTGGCGGTTCGAGGACGACTAGGGCACGGCGATCATGAAATAATAGAGTTCTCTATTCTTAGAGAGGCCAGGAGAGGGCTAAGCAGAACTGACATCCTGGACTTCAAAAGGGCTGACTTTGTGTTGTTTAGGCACCTGCTTGACAGGATCCCTTGGGAGACGATCCTGAAGGGTACAGGGGTCCAGGAAGGCTGGGCGCTCTTTACGAAGGAAGTGTTAATGGCTCAGGAGCAGGCGGTCCCAGGTGCTGTAAGAGAAGCCGGCGACAGAGAAGACCACCCAGACTAAACAGGGAGCTTTGGCTGGAACTCAGGGAGAAAAGGAGAGTTTACAGCTTTTGCAAGAAGGGGCTAGTGACTCATAATGATTACAAAGATGATGTGAGGCTATGCAGGGCGGAAATCAGGAGGTCTTAAGCCCAGCTAGATATTAATCTGGCTTCAGCAATCAAGGACAGCAAGAAACGTTTCTATAAGTATGTGAGCAGCAAAAGAAAGACCAGGGAGAGCCTCCATCCCCTGCTAGACGCAGGAGGAAACATGGTAACAAGTGATGAGGAAAAGGCTGAGGTCCTTAATGCCTTCTTTGCCTCAGTCTTTAATATCAAGACTATTTGTATTGAGGGAATCCAGCCTCCTCAGCCAGAAGACAGAGACTGGGAGAACGACCCCCCCTGCAATCCAGGAGGAGACAGTCAGTGACCTACTGCATCACATAGACACACACAAGTCTATGGGACCGGATGGGATACACCCAAGGGTGCTGAAGGAGCTGGCTGGGGTGCTCGCCAAGCCGCTTTCCATCATTTACCAGCAGTCCTGGCTGACCGGGGAGGTCCCGACAGACTGGAAATTGGCCAATGTGATGCCCATCTATAAGAAGGGTCGGAAGGATGATCCGGGAAATTACAGGCCTGTCAGCTTGACTTCAGTGCCCAGGAAACTGATGGAGCAGCTCATCCAGAGTACCATCACACAACACATGCGGGACAACCAGATGATCAGGCCCAGTCAGCATGGGTTTATGAAAGGCAGGTCCTGCTTGACAAACCTGATCTCCTTCTACGACAGGGCGACCCGCTTATTGGATGAAGGAAAGGCTGTGGATGTTGTTTACCTTGACTTCAGTAAGGCCTTTGACACCGTTTCCCACAGCATTCTCCTGGAGAAACTGGTTGCTCATAGCTTGAATGGGCACACGCTTTGCTGGGTAAAAAACTGGCTGGATGGCCGGGCCCAGAGAGTTGTGGTGAATGGAGTTAAATCCAGTTGGTGGCCGGTCACGAGTGGTGTCCCCCAGGGCTCGGTTTTGGGGCCACTCCTGTGTAACATCTTTATTGATGGGGAGACAAGGGGATCAAGTGCACCCTCAGTAAGTTTGCAGACGACACCAAGTTGGGTGGGAGTGTTGATCTGCTCGAGGGTAGGGAGGCTCTGCAGAGAGACCTGGACAGGCTGGAGCGATGGCCTGAGGCCAACTGGAGGAGTTTCAATAAGGCCAAATGCCGGGTGCTGCACTTGGGCCACAACAACCCCCAGCAGCGCTACAGGCTTGGGGAGGAGTGGCTAAAAAGCTGCCAGTCAGAGAGGGACCTGGGGGGGTTGATTGACAGCCGGCTGAACATGAGCCAGCAGTATGCCCAGATGGCCAAGAAGACCAACGGCATCCTGGCTTGTATCAGCACTAGCGTGGCCAGCAGGGACAGGGAAGTGATCTTGCCCCTGTACTCGGCACTGGTGAGGCTGCACCTCGATGACTGTGTTCAGTTTTGGGCCCCTCACTACAAAAAGGACATTGAATGACTCGAGTGTGTCCAAAGAAGGGCAACGAAGCTGGTGAAGGGTCTGGAGCACATGTCGTACGAGGAGCGGCTGAGGGAACTGGGGGGGTTTAGTCTGGAGAAGAGGAGGCTGAGGGGAGACCTCATCGCCCTCTACAACTACCTGAAAAGAGGTTACAGAGAACTGAGGATGAGTCTCTTGAACCAAGTAATAAGCGATAGGACAAGAGGGAATGGCCTCAAGTTGCGCCAGGGAAGGTTTAGACTAGATATTAGGAAGCATTTCTTTACAGAACGGGTAGTTAGGCGTTGGAATGGGCTGCCCAGGGAGGTGGTGGAGTCCCCATGCCTGGAGGTGTTTAAGAGTCGGGTCGACATAGCGCTGAGGGATATGGTGTAGGTGGGAACTGTCAATGTTAGGTTAATGGTTGGACTAGACGATCTTCAAGGTCTTTTCCAACCTAGACGATTCTGTGATTCTGTGATTCTGTGATTAAGGAGTTGCAACTACTGTTAGCATTTTCTCTTAAAAGAGTTGGCAACCATAGTGTGATTAAGGACCGAGATAGTGTATTTGGTCCTATTGCAGCAGCAAGCATTACCCATACATTCTGCTTAAATGATCAGTCGAAGAGACCGCAAACTGTCGGCACAGGGGCATCCACAGCACCCACAGCCGGCTCCTGAGTGTCCACCAAAAGCTGCCTCTCACGCCTCAGGTATGGTCGCACACACCTTGCCGGTAACCACCGGGGACCGTGACCTGTGGAGACACAAGCATAACCTCTTCCCCAGGTTATTAAAGGATCTGGTCCTGCCCAGTTACCACTTTCCAGGTTTTTTTGCTGACACTTGAGCCTTGCCCTGGACTTCTTGTTGATCTGGTATCTGCAATGAGAAGTGATGCAACATTGATGGCACCTGTGAGTCAGGGGAAATGTTTAAAAAGTTCATGGCATATAATGCCTTATTTAGCCTTTCGTGAGGTGTAGATTGATCCCCTCCATCTCCCCCTTTTTGTTGTTGTAACAGACGCTTTAGCGTGCCATGCGTACGCTCCACAATGGCCTGTCCGGTCGGTGAGTGGGGAATGCCGGGCAGATGCTTGACTCCCCACTGTATGGCAGGACACAGACACTGCTCCAGAAAAGGTATCAACAGACACAGGTACATATTTTAACGATCCAAATGCAGCGAAGTGAGTGACGTCAGATTGCCATAATTCTGAGGAGGTGAGTCCCCGAGGGTTGACACCACTAGCTGTTGAAGAGAGGGAGTCCTCTGGCATTCAGGGCAAGTGGCAATGATGTCTTTAGCCTGACGCCTTGATAAAGAAAACTGGTTTTGTATTGCCCTGCGACTTGGTGGAAAAATGCATGTGAAAGCCGTGCTTGCTCAAAGACAGTAGGTGCCACCTGAGCCGCCAGAGTCAACGCATCTGCTCGTCGATTGCCTTCAACCAAACGTCCAGGTAGTGCAGTATGTGCTCGAATATGTACAATAAAATAAGAAGTCTTGTGATTATTTAATACTCGTAAAAGGTGTGCATTAATGAATATAACAGTGGATTATTAACATCCTTCAGACATGAATTCTCTATACACTGTACAAGATTGGCAACATAGGCAGAATCAGTAACAATGTTAATTGGGGTGTCCCAGCATTGAAGTACACGGACTACTGCAGCTAGCTCAACGATCTGTGGTGATCCCGGGGATTGGGTAATGTCTGATTGCCGAATTTGAGTATGTGGGTCTGTACCGGGTCTGGCTGAGCCAGAATTGGTTTTCCCCTGTAGCAGCCCCCATGGTGCTGTGTTTGATGTTGGGAGCTGGCAGGGTGTTGATAGCACACGGGTGTTGTGGCTACTGCTGAGTGGTGCTTACACAGCACCAAGGCTCTTTCCGACATTTCCGCCCCCACAGTGGGACGGGGTGGGCAAGATCTTGGGAGGGGACACAACCAGGACAGCTGACCCCAACTGACCAAAGGGATATTCCAGACCATCTGACGTCTGCTCAGTATAAAGCTGGGAGAAAGGAGGAAGGGGGTGGGGTCACCCTTGGTCCTCCGAGGCAACCCCTCCGCGTATGGGAGCCCTGCTTCCTGAGAAGGCCCGACATCGCCTGTTCATGGGAAGTAGAGAATAAATCTGTTTTCTTTTTTTTTGCCTCCGCGCACGGACCTTTGCTTCGCTTTGCTTATATTAAAACTGCTGTTGTTTTACCCACAAGGGTTGTTTTGTTTTCCTATCTTATATCTTTCCCCTCTTTGCCCTGTTGAGAAAAAAAGGGGAAAGGGGGGGAAGTGATAGAGCGACTTGGTGAGTACCTGGCATTTAGCCAAGGTCGAACCACCACAGGATCTTGCCATACTATGACTGACTTTCCTGTTTTTCCAGATCCATCAGTAAACACAGTCAAGGCTTGCAAGGGTACGTCGCTGCACTTTGGCATGGCATATAATAAAAAATTTGCCTGTAATAATTTATGTGACAGTCTGTGTACTAAAAGCTGTCCGGGGTAGTCACAGATTGCTGTCTGGAATTCTAAAGACATTTGTATTAGCCACTGTAACATGTGCATGGTAACCGGAACAATGATACACACAGGTTCCTGACCAGCAAATTATAGTAGGCGCTGCCTACCTTTCATGATCAGTTTGGCAAACATTTCTGGACGAGTAGTGACCGTCTTGTGCATTTGGTGTGACAAAAAAATCCGTTCAATAATAGCAAGAGGTTCACTAAGTGTTTCATCCCACTGAAACAGCAGAGCATAGGGCTGCCCTGGAGGGTTAAATAATATCAGTTGATACGGATGGCCGGGCACACCTCACGATGCTTGTCTTTCTGAGATGGCGTTAGCCACATGGTGGAGATCTTGTTTTGCTTTCTCTGTAAGTACTCTGGGTGATGTCAGTGAAGGATCTCCTCGCAAAATATCACACAAGCTATGCAGATCATCATTAGTTAGGCCCAACAATGGCCGTATCCAATTTATGGCTCCCAACAGTTTCTGTCAATCATTTAAAGTCTTAACATCAGTTTTAAGTTTAACCTCTTGCGGGACAATGGTCTGTTCACAAATTCTCCACCCCAGGTACTGCCACGGTGATGATCGCTGTACCTTTTCAGGTGCTATTTGTCACCCCATTTGAGATACTGAGTCTTTGGGTAAAGCAAGAGCCTTTTCCATGATCTCCTGTGTTTCTGCTGCTATAAGGATGTCATCCATATAATGATATATAACAGTCTGGGAGACCTGCATTGTGGGAGTATTCTTTATGCCTTATGGTAAAACAACCCAGTGATACCGTCTTGCAGGTTCACTAACATTAATACTGGGAACAGAAAAGGTAAATTTAGGTGCATCATACGGGTGCAAGGGAATGGTAAAAAACCAATCCTTTAGATCAATTATTACAAGATACCAGCTTCGGGGAATCATTGTTGGGGAGGGCATTCCTGGCTGTAACGTACCCATATCCTCCATGGCATCATTAATGTGTCAGAGATCATGTAAAAGTCACCATTTACCACTTTTCTTTAAAATAACAAACACCGGGGAGTTCCAAGGACTGGTGGTAGGTACGAGATGTCCTGCACTTAATTGTTCCTGAACTAAATCATTAAGGTGGCACAACTGTTCCATTGGTGAGGGCCACTGACCCACCCACACAGGTGATTCTGTTTTCCAGGTTAGTCTCAGGGTGGGTTTAGGGGTGGGCTGTGCTGCAGTGGCGATTAAGACAAATTTGATCCAATTTGAGTTCCCCATCGAGCCATACAGTCACGACCCCATGATGTAATAGGGGTTTCCAACATAAATGAAGGAATATTTGCTACCCGGTTTTCTGGGCCCCTTACACAAATGAGATCTTTGCTTTGAAATGTTACAGCATGACCACCAACCCCGAAAAGCGCTTTTGTTACCTGAGCTAATGGCCGATGCTGTGGCCACCTGCTCGCAGATATTACGGTCACATCCACGCCAGTATCTAAAATGCCTGTCAGTTCAACAGATTCTTTGCTTTAGTGAGGGCACATTTTACCAGAGGTCGACCTTGTGTCACTGTCTGAGCCCAAAATATTTGAGGAGTACCTGCTGATCCAAATCCTGAGTCACCCCGGCTTCTCAGCATACTATTAGGGGGAGCCGCAGTGAGATAAACAAGCTGAGCAATTTTTGACCCTTTTGTTACTGAACACGGGGGTACAGGGGTCCAGGCCATAATTCTGATTTCCCCTTCATAATCGGCATCTATGACCCCTGGTAAAACGAACAACCCCTGTAAGGTTGTAGATGATCTTCCCAGTAATAATGCACTTTTTCCATTTCCCAACAGTCCATATACTCCTGTTGGTATCAAGGATACCGTGGTATCTAATGATGTTACTGACTCGGAGGCTGCCAGGTCCACGCCTGATCGGTATCGACTAAATTATTATAAACCACCACTGATTGCAATATCTGATTAGTGTCTTTTTATTCACACTTGCACCTGGAGGTCCCCCTATCTTCTTCCAGCATTTGAAAATACAGCCGAGGGGACTCTTTTTGACTATTCCCCCACTCCGGCCACTTCTCATCTCGTCTACTTTACCTTAAAACGCTACCTGATTAAGCTGACAATATCCCCCTCAGGCAGATGGTACAAGGGTGCACTCTCCCCACAGAGTACGCACCTAAATTCAAGACAACAATGAACACAGAGTTACTGCCTCCCGCTAGAGGAGATATTTCACCTGTGACACTTCAAACACTGAGCCCGAACAAACAGGCAGCACCAGTGACCCAGCGGGCGGGCACTAGGGCGCTCTGTACTAAGGAATGTTCCCTCGTCCTGCACTACCCCCCCACTGGTACAGAGTCTGCCCTGCGCTTCGTTCCTCTGCGGCCGCTTCCCTCGCGGGATAACGGAACTGCGGGTCAGAGAACTCCGCACTCCGCAGCTGCAGCTGGGCTGCGTCTCACACCCGCAGAACAGTCCCACACCCACACAAAGGGTCCCCTCACACTTATTACTCACACAACATCAAATGACAAATACTACAGACATCAAAACACCATTAAGAATATATAAAGCCCTTGCTAGTTGATTATGTGGTGTGTCCACAAAATTCCCCCTTCTTTGTTTTAAAATCAAGGCCTTTAGTGTACTGACCATCAGAAAGGTTTAAAGTTAGTCCTTTTAGAATGGACAAGGGACTCCGCATCCCAGTTTCAGCACCTTCTGTAAAAACTGACGCTTTTGGTGTTCGGGGGAGGTGGGACAGACAGGCGCGCACTGGGGGCGCGGTGCCAGACTTGGCCGCAGGCAGTCACTCTGTGGCAGCGGGGGTCAGGGAGCCCCGGGGCTGCCACCGCCAACCCCGCGCTTGCAGGTGGGGGGTGCGAATGCTGAGTACAGCCATGAGATATTGCCTCCAGTATACCTGATGTAAATGCGTTTTGAAGTCCGTCCTCATTAACGCTTTTCTGTAGTTCTTTAATAACAGAAAAATGCAGTCCTTCCCAATGTGACTGATGTCCTGGTAATTGGTCACCTATTTCAGCCCATTTTGCTGGTTCAAAGGCTGTGATGGCATCGGCACGATAGCCGTGGTTTCTGCACCATTTAAGTAACCTCCGTACGGAAGTTTTTTTATAAGTTATCCCTCTCTTAGAGAGTATATGCAGCAGGAGTCTGACAGTGGCCGTCTCCTCTGCGGACATGTTCTGCCCCATGCTGCCCCCGACTGATCACCTCTCCCGGGTGAGTTTCCGTCGATCGACTGTTTTCCATCCTCCCTGTCACACCCCGCTGCAGACAGTACCTCCAATCGGGGATCCTCCCGCGGCGTCTTCTGCACTCCGTCCTGGGACATCGGGGTCACCATTTGCTGCGGGAGGATATCAGACCTGCACAACTCTATGAGAGTTATAACAAGCAAAGCCGTTTATTCTTCCAATAGTACATACTTATGCTCTCGCCAAAGCTCTTACTTCATAGTTAACAAATCAGCAATCAGACAGCTATCAACCTTTTCTCCTATCAGCATAAGACCACTCTAACACGCGCTGTACAGACCAATCACCCTCTCGTTCACGCGCTGTTCACGCGGCGGTAACTTCTCACAGTTCAGTACTTTTCCCAGCTCAGTGTTGCAGCTGGCCGTTGCTCTTCCCTGCCACCTTCACACAACTCAGCAGTTTCTTATCTTTCTCCCAAGGCCTGTTTCTCATCAAAGCCTTGCTGCTTCTCAGGGGCTGCGCAGAGCTGACAGGCCAATGCCGACCCGCCTGTCTCCCACAGTGAAGAAGTGAAGGCAGCGGATACATCCCTGACGAAGTAGGACGGGACCAACGCAGGAACCTAGACCAGTGATCTCTATTCTCTCTATCTCCCTCCTTTCATTTTTCCCCCTTTCCTTCACTACCATTAAGTAATGCAAGGCATACTATATTGCTTGACATAACTCGTTATATATTTAGCCAATTATTGTGTATCCAATTAGTACATTGGGGGAAGTTAATAAATGTTTGGACTTTGAGACTTGTCTCACCGTTGTCCACTCCGTTGGGGATTTACGAATCTAAGTCACTCGTGTCCCTCGTCTGAGTGGGATGTGACAGAGGCAAACTCCCTCCTTGCCTACCTCGCCTTGCAGGTGCCTCTGTACAACAGGTATGAGGCTCTGGATGTGGAAGGCCAGTCAATGGATGATGTGGATGATGGTCCATCTATACCAGAGTTGTTGCCAAGATCAGAAAGGCCTACCCCCTGTATCATGACCACCTCAATGAGCAAGAAAAGACAGGTTATAGTTGTAGGTGACTCCCTTCTGAGGGGAACAGAGGGTCCAATATGCTGGACAGACCCTCCTCTTAGGGAAGTCTGCTCTCTCCCTGGGGCCCAGGACATCACTAGGAAACTTCCTAGCTTGCTACGGCCCTCAGACTATTACCCATAATTGCTCTTCCATGTGGGTGGCGACGAAGCTGCAATGTGTAGTCCAAGGGCAATCAAAAGATTCTTCAGGGCTTTGGGATGGTTGGTAAGGGAAGCTAGAGCACAGGTTATTTTTTCCTCTATCCTTCCAGTTGCAGGCAGCAACACTGGAAGAAACAGATGGACCCAGTCTATTAATACATGGCTCCGTGTTTGGTGTCACTGCCAGAATTTTGGGGTTTTCAATAAGGGGGGATAGTCTGCACAGCAACAGATCTTCTGGAGTCAGATGTGATTCACATTTCTCAAAGGGGGAAGAGGGTTTTTGCTCACGAGCTAGAGGGGCTCACTGACAGATTTAAACTAGACTTGAAGGGGGAGTGGGATAATATCAGGCTTGCCTGTGACAAGCTGTGGGATGGCATGCCAAGGTTAGAGGGATGGGGTACTAGCGAGGGCCCTCAGCCTGTTGCTCTGAGGTGTGCTGGGTACACTGGATCACACTTGAAGTCTTATGGAGATGAGCCAGGGGCTCCTGAGGTAACAGGAGCAAACAGGGAAACACCGGGGAAATACATGAAAGGAATTAAGGGGTGTTCCTCTAAGAAGGCGACATGGCCAATAGCCCATCTGAAGTGCCTCTACACCAGTGCACGCAGCATGGGCAACAAACAGAAGGAGTTGGAAGCCACCATGCTCCTAGAAAGCTACAACCTAGTTACCATTACTGAAACTTGGTGGGATGAATCCCATGACTGGAGTGCAGCTATTGATGGCTACAGGTTGTTCAGAAGGGACAGGTGAGGAAGGAGGGGTGGAAGGGTTGCCTGCTACATCAAGAAATGGATAGAGTGTGAAGAGCTGTCTCTGAAGAATAGTCATGAGCGGGTTGAAAGCTTATGGGTAAGAATTAGAGACCGAGGCAACAAAGGGAACCTTGTGGTTGGTGTTTACTACAGGCCACCCTATCAAGGGAAGTCTATTGACGAAGCCTTCTTACTCCAGCTACAGGAGGCATTGCGCTCACAGGCTCTTGTCCTGATGGGGGACTTCAACCACCCTGACATCTGCTGGAAAAGTAGCATGGCGAGCTACAGGCAATCCAGAAGACTCCTGGAGTGCATTGAGGATAACTTCTTAAGCAAAGTAATAGACAGCCCTACCAGAAGGGATGCGATACTGGACCTGATGGTCAGCAATGCAAGTGAGCTAATCGGTGATGTCAAGATTGGAGGCAGCCTGGGCTGCAGTGATCATGCACTGGCAGAGTTTGCAGTCCTGAGGGATATGGGTCAGGTGAAGAGTAAAGTCAGGTCCCTGAATTTTAGGAAAGCAAACTTCCAGCTGTTCAAGGAGTTAGTCGGTGGGACCCCCTGGGAAACTGCCCTCAAGGACAAGGGAGCAGAACAGAGCTGGCAGATCTTTAAGGACACTTTCCATAGAGCACAAGAGCTCTTGATCCCCAGGTGTAAGAAATCAGGAAAGGAAGGCAAGAGACTGGCATGGATGAGTGAAGACCTGATGGGCAAACTAAAGGGCAAGAAGGAAATGCACAGGCAGTGGAAGCAGCGACAGGTATCCTGGGAAGAGTATGAGGACGCTGCCCAGTTGCGTAGCGATGGGGTCAGGAAGGCCAAGGTGCAGCTGGAGCTGAACTTGGCAAGGGACACAATGAATAATAAGAAGGGGTTCTATAGGTATGTCAGCCAGAAAAGGAAGGTCAAGGAAAGAGTACCCCCCCGATGAACATGACTGACAAATTGGTAACAACGGACAAGAAGGCTGAGGTACTCAACAACTTTTTTGCCTCAGTCTTCACTGACAATCTCTCTTCCCACACCTCTCGAGTGGATAGGCTGCAAGACGAGGACTGGGAAAGCAAAGTCCCTCCAACTGTAAGCAAAGATCAGATTTGTGACCACCACCATACATAAGTCTATGGGACCTGATGAGATGTGTGGGAGAGAGGCAAGTAGACATCGGCCTGTCAGCTCTGCGCAGCCCCTGAGAAGCAGCAAGGCTTTGATGAGAAACAGGCCTTGGGCGAAAGATCAGAAACTGCCGATTTGTGCCAAGGTGGCAGGGAAAAACAACGGACAGCTGCAACACTGAACTGAACTGTGAAAAGTTACCGCTACGTGAACAGCACGTGAACGAGAAGTTGATTGGTTTGCACAGCACGTGTTAGAGTGGTCTTATGCTGATAGGAGAAAAGGTAGATAGCTGTCTAATTGCTGATTTGCTAATTATGAAGTAAGAGCTTTAACCATAGCAGAAGTATGTACTATTGTAATAATAAAGGGTCTTTCCTTTTGCACTTCATGGAGAGTCCGTGCCTCAATTGCCACAGAGATGCATCCCAGAGTCCTGAAGGATTTGGCTTATGTAGTTGCCAAGCCACACTCCATGACATTTGAAAAGTCATGGCAGTCAGGTGAAGTCCCTGGTGACTGGAAAAAGGGAAGCATTGCACCTATTTTTAAAAAGGGTAAAAAGGAGGACTCTGGGAACTACCAACCTGTCAATCTCACCTCTGTGCCTGGGAAGATCATGGAACAGATCCTCCTAGAAGCTATGCGCAGGCACATGGGGGGCACAGGGAGGTGATTCAAGACAGCCAGCATGGCTTCAACAATGGTAAGTCTTCCCTGACCAACCTAGTAGCCTTCTATGATGGAGTGACTACATCAGTGGACAAGGGAAGAGCTATGGATGTCATCTATCTGGACTTCTGTAAGGACTTTGACACAGTCCCCCACAACATCCTTCTCTCTCAATTGGAGAGATATGGATTTGATGGGTGGACTCTTCAGTGGATAAGGAATTGGCTGGATGGTCACATCCAGAGGGTAGTGGTCAACATCTCAATGTCCAGATGGAGATCAGTGACGAGTGGTGTCCCTCAGGGATGCGTATTGGGACCAGTACTGTTTAATATCTTCATCAATGACATAGACAGTGGGATTGAGTGCACCCTCAGCAAGTTTGCAGATGACACCAAGCTGAGTGGTGCAGTTGACACGCCTGAGGGATGGGATGCCATTCAGAGGGACCTGGACAAGATTCAGAAGTGGGCCCATGGGAACCTCATGAGGTTCAACAAGACCAAGTGCAAGGTCCTGTACCTGGGTTGGGGCAACTCCCGGTATCAGCACAGGTTGGGGGATGAAGGGGTTGAGAGCAGCCCTGTGGAGAAGGACTTGGGGGTACGGGTGGATGAAAAACTGGACATGAGCCAGCAATGTGTGCTCACAGCCCAAAAAGATAACTGTACCCTGGGCTGCATCAAGAGAAGCGTGGCCAGCACGTCAAGGGAGGTGAGTCTCCCCCTCTACTCTGCTCTCATGAGACCCCACCTGCAGTACTGTGTCCAGTTCTGGTGTCCTCAGTACAGGAAAGACATGAACCTGTTGGACTGGGTCCAGAGGAGGGCCACGAAGATAATCAGGGGGCTGGAACACTTTGAAGTGCTAAGGTTTGGACAATAAGCCCAAGCCAGAGTTGACCTATAGATGAATCCTGTATGTTTTATAATTGACAAACATTGTATCAATAGGTATTGTACTAAAATTATAACAAACCACCTGTCCGGATGTAACAGGTGGGAATATTGAAACCTGAACAATAAGTCTTGAACCGAAATTACTAACTCAGTATGTAGTCATTAGTGAGATATGTATAGAAAATGTGACTTAAACATCATAAAATATGTATCCTTCTTTGTGTGTGTAAACAAGGTAACAAGGCCACAATAACAGGGCCACAGAGACAATTGTCTGGCCCTGTGATCTGGTGTGTGACCTTGCTCATAAATCACCTAGATAAGCTGGGAAAACTCCCTTAGTTTTTTCCCTGAGCCCCGGCCAGGCTCTGGGAAAATCTAACGTGAGACTGACTTCAGATATTTCCGCTTAAAACAAAGGTGCCAGCTATTCTGGCTTGTCGATCTCTGGTATATAAGGCTGGACCCGCTCACAGCGACTTTGGAAGCCTCACCTACGGGTGGACGCACCGCGTAGGATTTCCCACTTGCCGGGACAGGCTCTCCAAATCCTCGCTGTAACGGGGGTTGCCCAGCGCCTGCAGGTCTGGATGATGGTAACGTATGCAAGTGGTGATGGATCTTTCTTAATCACTCTTCTCTCTCTCGTAGTAATGATTTGATGCATTACCCTGTATTTTCCTATTTGTTTAAGTGCACTGTTCTGTCTTTTCTTACTGTATGTTTTCTGTATTATTCTGTTATATTATTTAGTTATTTCTAGTAAATACGCCTGCTCTTTTCACTCTGGTGTCTGAGTTTAATTGATATCCCTGATCAGCAAAACATAAATTGGTGTCAGGAGTGGGATTCGACAAAAAATGCCATTATTTAAATTTAAAGGTAATTTGTCAAGTCCACCAGAAATCCCTGGCTGGGAAAATCCTCCCTATAGTTCACTAGCTCAGGAGTGGGCTAGGGTCGGAGGACCGTGCGAACAATGGGAGAGCTGGCTGAAAGAAGCCGAGCCATTAGATGTTTTAAATTGTATGAAAAAGATACCTATTGAAAAAGGAAAAGAAATTACTAATTCAAATAAACGGGGATGGGTTTTGTTAACTGCATATAGAAAACAGCACCAGAGTAAAGAGAGGCTACTGTTAGAGCGCTCCCAGATGGAGCGACAGATATGTGATTTACAGAGTCAAATAGTGATGTTGCAATGCCAGAATAAGTTGCTTGCTGATAAGCTGGATACTTATCAGACAGTGGCGGAGAAAGCTGCAGTGCGAGTAGCACAATATAAGTACAAGAAAAGGAGAGGGCGAGTGAATCATAAGAAAGTGCATGCAGTAATTGCAGATGCAGGTGTGCAATGGGACCCAGAGAAATGGGATGGTGATATTTGGGATTCTACAGATTCTGATGAGGCTGGTTCCACAGATGAATTTATAGATGCAAAACCTGTGTGGAGGCGAAAGGTAGAAGTGGATCCTAATAAATATGCAATCTGTGAGGAAGGATACTATAGAGGATTATACACAGCATGAAGTAAACGATATAATTGAGAGATTTAAGCAGAAACCGGGGGAACCCCTACTCTCTTGGATGGTGCGTTTGCATGATCAGGGAGCTGCAGGGATAACCCTAGATGAAAGAGATGCTAAAAAGTTTTTGATTTTAAGTTCAGATTCATTTGTGCAAGATGTATTTCGAAACAACCATCAGGGTATCCATTTGTTAGCATTGGCTGCTCTGGGATGTGCTACTAAATATCCTCCAGAGAATGATTGGCTGGCATCTGACCGTCAGTGGTATGCTTTGAGAGATTGTATACAGCGAATGAAAGAGGAAGGGATGAGAGCAGCTATATTTTTAGGAAACACTGACCTTTTGATGCAGTATCCTTTGTCGGTCACTATGAGAAACAGAGTGATTAGAACTGCTCCACCAGCATATAAAAATGTAATTATGACCCTCCTCATTAATGAAACGGGGAACCCCCTCAATGAAGTAATTGAAAAGGTGCAACAATTGCGTGACCTTGGAGAATGGGGCCCCCGAGGGAGTGCAGGGAATCGGGACATTCGAGGCAGCCCCAAGAGCAGTGAAAACAGGATTTCTCGTAAGGAAATGTTTACTGCTTTACTAAAAGATGGTATGTCCCGTGAAAAAATAGATGGAATTTCGACTCCAGAAATGTGGAAAATATATAAACAGAGAGGGTTGAATAAACCCGGCAAAAAGGTGCAATATTCACAGGCAAAAAAGGCAGGGACAACTCAGCCTACGGTGCCACCTCTTGACCCTCAACGGGACCTTCCATCTGCTCACGGAGGGCCCCCCGTGAGTGGATCATCGGTTCCGGGGGCGAAAGAGGATTGGGCACCGTTCTCTGACTTGTACCCTTTACAGGAGGCAAGGGAGGTGAGTCAACATTATGATCAGCACAAATGAATTAATGGCCAAGCTCCAGTGCAGTGGGTACGAAAGGACCGACGGCCCCATGTGGAGCTTAAAATTTTCTGGAACAACCGATCCCCACAAACTGTAAATGCTTTAATTGACACTAGAGCAGAGGCCTCTTTAATTTTTGGAAACCCAAAGAAGTATAGGGGACAACCTGTAGTTATTACTGGGTTGGGAGGAAAATAAATTGAAGCAGTGCAAACAAAAATAGAAATGAAAATAGGGAACCTCCCAAAGCGATTATACCCGGTAATGATTGTTCCTATTCCTGAATATATAATTGGTATAGACATTTTAAAAGGTCTGACTTTAAACCTCTCTGATGGTCAGTATCAATTTGGAGTCAGATCCTACATTAGTGCCAGACCTGTTACAGTTGGCAAAGTAAAAATGCCTCCTGTGCAGATCCTGGCTGCAACTAAGTTAGTCACATCGAAGCAGTATAGAATTCCAGGAGGACATGAAGAGATATCACAGACAATTAAAGATTTATTAGATGTAGGAGTTTTAAAACCAACCACCACTGCTTGGAACAATCCGATATGGCCTGTCAAAAAAAGTGATGGATCCTGGAGAATGACAGTGGATTTTAGAGAGTTAAATAAACACACTCCACCGCTCACAGCAGCTGTGCCAGACACTGTCACTTTAATAGAAAGGGTGCAGAAGCATCCAGGAACTTGGTATGCTGTAATAGATTTAGCTAATGCATTTTTTACTATGCCAATTGCAGAAGAGCACTGGGACCAGTTTGCTTTCACGTGGCAGGGCCGGCAATACTCTTTTACCAGATTACCACAAGGGTGGTTGCACAGCCCCACTATCTGCCATAGAATTGTAGCTGAACACCTAGACGAAATACAGCTGCCTCCTCACACACAGTTAAGTCACTACATAGATGATATTTTGATTCAAGGAAATGATGAGGAGGAAGTACAACAAGTTCTTGAATTAATAGTAGATCATATGAAACAAAAGGGGTGGGAAATTAACCCTGAAAAAATCCAAGGACCATCTCAGACAGTGAAGTTTCTGGGAATTCAGTGGCATTGCAGGCATCGAGAAATACTGCCTAAAGCCCGACAAAAGATTTTGGATTTTGCTGTACCACAAAATAAAAAAGAAGCTCAAAAATTTATTGAGTTATTCAGTTTCTGGAGGCAACATATCCCCCCTTTAGGACAAATTTTAACCCTCTTGTATAAGGTGACAAGGAAAAAATATGAATTTGAATGGGATGATGAACAGCAAGCTGCTTTTGAATTAGCTAAAGAAGCCATTCAAAAGGCATTAGATTTATGGCCCCTGCAGGAAGGGGAGGTAGAGTTGAATGTGTCAGTAAATAAATCACATGCTAACTGGAGTCTGTGGCAGAAACAGGGAAAGAAAAAAGTTCCTTTAGGATTTTGGGGCAGGAAGCTGCCAGAGGCAGGAAACAATTATACTCCTTTTGAGAAACAATTATTAGCATGTTATTGGGCATTAGTTGAAACGGAACAGCTTACAATAGGCCATGAAGTGGCTCTCCGTCCTGAGTTTCCTATCATGCAATGGGTAAAAAGTTCTCCAAAAACTCATCGAATTGGGCATGTGTCGCGGATGAAAGTATTGACACGGCAATATTTAGTAAGAAATCTAGGTTTATTAATAACTAACAGCAATTTGTTATTATAAAATAATTCAGAAATACTAAAAGAAAGAAAAGCGACTTATTCAGATTCTAAAATGACAAGATTCACACTAACTTACTTAACGGTACCTATATATATATATATACACATGCATGCACATAACAAAATGGACAAACATACAGAAACAAAGGTGTTTGGATTCAGTGGAATGAACACAGAACAGACATACACACACAGAAACAAGGGTACGTACCCACACACACACACACACACACACACACAGAGTAAAGAGAAGCTAGCTCAAAGAAAATTTCCCTCTTGAGTTTAGAGCAAATACTCACAATGCCTTGGCATTCCTCAACGGGCGATAATTGAGACTCAAGCGGGGGACTTCGCCCTGGCCTTCCGTCTGGAGCAGACGACACCTTAAGGGTTTGGTACCTGAGAGGCGTCCCAGCTCAGGGGAGATGCTGGTCACAGGCCCACTGCGATCCAGGAGAGCTCAAAGGGTCTCCCTGGTGGTCGCCATTTATAGGGTCCAAGATAATTGACTTTTGTCAAATGCCTTCTGGTGCCTTCCAGCAGTTACAAAAGAATTTGATTAATGTGCGACTCTGTTATTGTTCCCATTTGACCCCATCCCAGGCACAGGTGTGCCAGGCCCTGAGGAGTTGATGGGCCATTTTAACCATTTCCGAGCAATCGGGAGGGGCAGGAGCCAGGCTCGTTAACATTGTCAGTCCTTATCTCCACAGACTGGTGTATAGCTCGGGGGATGTGGGTGGAATCGCACCTAGCACCAAGCAGCCCAACAAAGAGGGGCGGGGGGGGGTAAGGATTGCACCACCACAGCATGCTCAGGAATCAAGCATTATAAAGTGGAAATGGTATATTCAAGATAGAGCAAAGATAGGAGTGGGTGGAATAGCCACCCTCCATGAGCGAGTGGCTACTATTCCCACAAAGGATCAGGAAATAAACCCTGATTTTACAGCTGAACAGGAATCCCCAGTACAGTGGGGAAAGGCTTTGGACCAATTAGAACCCTCTGCAAAGGAACATGTCTGGTTTACTGATGGATCAGCAAAGTACATAGGAGGGAAAAGGTTTTAGAAAGCAGTAGCTTATCATCCTCATTCAGGAAAATTTTTAGAAACCACAGGAGAAGGAAAAAGCAGTCAGTATGCTGAATTGTATGCAGTGTATATGGCTTTGAGACAAGAAGACCTAGGTGAATGTCATCTACATACTGACTCTTGGTCAGTAGCTAATGGATTAACAACTTGGCTGCCGACATGGGTAGCAAAGGACTGGAAAATATATTCCAAAGAAGTTTGGGGAAAAGAACTGTGGAAAGATATTTGGGAAATAATACAAAGAACTAAAGTTACTGTGTTTCACGTAGATGCTCATAGTAACACTGACACTCTAGAAAGACTTTATAACTCTGTTACAGATAACCGGGCAAAGATTTCCCAAGCTGGATTTGAGTTCCCTCAGAAGGAGGATCATGAAGGCTTGGCGAAACGGGCACATCAAAAGTGTGGGCACCTCGGAGAAAAAGCCACTTATAGGTGGGCTCAAGATCGTGGCATAACAATGTCACTTGATATGATTAAAACCATAATTGCTCAGTGCCCTGTGTGCCAGCATAAACGCCCGGTACCACATGTGATAAAGGGACAACTGGGGAGAGGGAAGTTGCCAGGACAAATTTGGCAAATGGATTATGTTGGACCCCTACCCCAAGATCGAGGGTGTAAATACATTTGCACAGCTGTAGATACTTACTCTGGATATTTGATTGCTCATCCCTGTAAGAGAGCCACCCATCATAGTACTATTTGTACTATAGACCTAATAATCTTATACTATGGAATTCCCCTGCAAATTCAAACTGACAATGGCTCTCATTTTCGAAACAAGTTTGTACAGCAATATGCTGAACAACAGAATATTCAATGGGTTTTTCATATACCGTATTACCCACAAGCTGCTGGATTGATTGAGTGAATGAATGGATTGCTAAAAGAGCAATTGAGAAAACTGGGGGATGGGAACCTATCCCGATGGAGGACCCATCTCACAGATGCATTGCATATTCTCAACAACAGGCCTACTGGGGAAATGGAAACCCCCTTAATGCGTATGACTACACCCAATCTGCAAATAAAATCTTTGACAGTAAATGAGACTTTAACTTACTGGGAAATTGCCCCAGGTGCCCTGGCCCCTTATCGGGCCACCCCAGAGGCTGCAGGGTTAGATCTTTATGCATTAAAATTAACAAAAGTGACCCCAAAACAGATAAGAGTCATAGATACCGGTGTAGGAATTCAGATTCCTACTGGACATTTCAGACTAATAACAACTCGCTCGAGCCTAGCCCTGAAAGGTGTTCAAGTCATGGGAGGGGTAATTGATGCAGATTATCAAGGTGAAATTAAAGTAATCTTGTTAAACAACAGTGATCAAGATTTAACTATTCAACCCCGAGACCGAGTAGCACAATTGATACTACCGGTTTTGCAAGCAGGGGTAAAGAAAGGGGATCCACCCCCAGTCACCACAATCCAAGAAAGTAAGGGGTTTGGATCAACAGATATTAATAATGGAGCCAAAGTATGGGTCCAAAGGCCAAGTGGCCCCCCTGAAGCAGCTGAAGTAATAGCCACGGGGAAGGACAATACCATTCTGATTATGAAACCTGGACAAGAAAAATGGGAATATGTCCCTGCAACAAAATGTTATTTGCGAGAATAACTAGATGGTATAGAATTTTGTTTTATAGATTCTACACGATTGAATCTACCTGTCTACTGCAACGGCCCCTTCGGGAGAGGATATTATCCACGTCACCTGATCTAAGAAACAGATCTTCGAAGAACAGAAGACATAAGGACAATGAAATTGTTGTTGGTATTACTAATTAAATGCTGTTATTGTAATCAAATTGTAAATTGGGAAAATAGATTTTTATCCCTCGGAGAAACAATAGCAAAAATATTCGACCTGCGCAACTGTTGGGTCTGCGGGGGCGCAGGTGGATTTGAGGACTGGCCCTGGACAGCCCAACCGGTGTCACCTAGATGGTGGATCAGCACACAAAGAGACGTACACGAAACAACAGAATTTTGGACTGATGACAGCGACCCTTGGCGACTGCATTTTCCCGGAAAAGGTCTTTTTTGTCTCAATCGGACACGAGAACATGGGGTTCAAATGGGGAAAAGTGTTTGTGAATGGACCTTGTCTCTAGGTTTTGATTGTTGGACTCCTAATTGTCATCCTTATGATTGTTTTAAATATCGGAAGAGATGGAATCAAACACATGTTAAACTCACTAATGGTAGCTGGGTAAGATGTTCTTACCACAAATATAAGCAAGATTTTGAAGGCTGTAAAGCCGTAGGACAGGACGGTTTCTTTGACCACCTATTTCTGAGCTGTCCCAGAGATAACTCTACAAGTAAAACTCATGTTGTCCGAGATTATCAGTGGAAGTGGCAACACCAAAATGGCACCCGAACTCATTTTAGTACGTTCTGGTCCAAATCTAACAAAACAGCTCGGGGATGCAATTGTAAATGGAAATCCCCTGTGAGAGCCTGGAGATGCACCTATTGTGATTCTTATGGTACATCAACTGTGGTCGGAGGACCACTAGGCCCAGGAAGCACATTATATTTTGACCCACCAATTGATGATGAAACCTGGTGTCACGGATGAAAGTATTGACACGGTAATATTTAGTAAGAAATCTAGGTTTATTAATAACTAACAGCAATTTATTATTATAAAATAATTCAAAAATACTAAAAGAAAGAAAAGCGACTTATTCAAATTCTAAAATGACAAGATTCACACTAACTTACTTAACGGTACCTATATATATATATATACACATGCATGCACATAACAAAATGGACAAACATACAGAAACAAAGGTGTTTGGATTCAGTAGAATGAACACAGAACGGACATACACACACAGGAACAAGGGTACGTACCCACACACACACACACACAGAGTAAAGAGAAGCTAGCTCAAAGAAAATTTCCCTCTCAAGTTTAGAGCAAATCCTCCCAATGCCTTGGCATTCCTCAACGGGCGATAATTGAGACTCGAGCGGGGGACTTCGCCCTGGCCTTCCGTCTGGAGCAGACGACACCTTAAGGGTTTGGTACCTGAGAGGCGTCCCAGCTCAGGGGAGATGCTGGTCACAGGCCCGCTGCGATCCAGGAGAGCTCAAAGGGTCTCCCTGGTGGTTGCCATTTATAGGGTCCAAGATAATTGACTTTTGTCAAATGCCTTCTGGTGCCTTCCAGCAGTTACACAAGAATTTGATTAATGTGCGACTCTGTTATTGTTCCCATTTGACCCCATCCCAGGCACAGGTGTGCCAGGCCCTTAGGAGTTGATGGGCCACTTTAACCGTTTCCGAGCAATCAGGAGGGGCAGGAGCCAGGCTCGTTAACATTGTCAGTCCTTATCTCCACAGATTGGTGTATAGCTCGGGGGATGTGGGTGGAATCGCACCTAGCACCAAGCAGCCCAACAAAGAGAGGCGGAGAGGGGTAAGAATTGCACCACCACAATCCACCCCGTGACTAAAGTCAATTTATCTTGTCCATAGAGTGGCAGTGTGGTTGCCTCTTGCCTCTATACCTATAAACAGAGGATGCCATAATCCAATTACAGTTGAAGGAAATTTTGTGTTTGATTAGCTTCAAAAAGAAAAAAAGTTATTTTGGGATGGTGTACACATGGGGATACTTCTGTAACCGAGTAATCTGTTTAACCATCCTCCAAACCTTAATATACAATACAATTATGAGCAGTAAACATATTAGAATTAGAATTAAGAAAATCATGACTGGGTGGAACATGGAGTTAAACAGTCCTGTTGCGGTTGGTGACCATCCAAATAAGCTTTCCCACCATTGATGTTCTCCATCCCTTTTGACTCTTGTTAACACTTGATGTATTTCTTCTATATCATGTTGGACCGTGATAAGAGTCTTTTGTCCAGTTTTCTGCGCTTCTTGCAGGAGGTCGATTAAGTCAGGATGTTGGAGGAGTCGCTCAATTATGGTTAGGCTCATCCCAATGGGTGTAGGTTGTAACTCGTGATATAGCATATAATCGAAAGATAAGTCATCATAGGTAGTTATTGGTACAGAGAAATGAAAATCACAGCCAATAATCACAGAAAAGTTACACACACATAGATTGAAGTTATTGGTTATGTTATGGACAGTACCATCTATTAATAAGGAATCACATCGTGTTCGCATGCAAACACATCCTTTTCCAACATATATGACTACGCTTTCAGGGGTTTTGTTTGGGTGGATCTCAAAGTGACAAATGTTTTGTTCAGTGTCAAGACAAATGTCTTGAGCTTCAAGAGTATTTCCTCCACAAATGAAGCCTCGTTGTTCTCGCACAGCACATGCATTTACATCAATTGTTTGCCATTTCCCCTCCTTCTGCAGGCCCATACTTTATGTTCTGAGGGACAGAGTATGTTTCCATTGTGATTTAGTCCTAATGCAAGGATTGGGTATATGTTGTACACTGAAGCACTGCGTATAGTGAGGACAAATGCAATAATCCTATCAGCTTCTGTGTAGTGAGTAAAGTTGACCAATTAGACCTGCCTTTTCTTGTAGTGTTTTGATGCTTCCAGTGTATCTCAGTAATGCAAGATCCCAAGGATTTGATGTGTGAGCCATTGTAAGTGTCTTTACTCTCATGAGCAGAAAAAGGAAGAGAGAAGAAGAGGCGTATAGACACCATTGTTGTAGCAATCGAGGTATGATGGTGAGGGAGAGAAAGGGTAGGCACAATGCTGTGAAGAGTCTCATATTGAAGATGAGGGTTGTTCCCACAGCGCTACTGGTGGACTTGCTGGGTATGGTGTCTGCTTCCACGGTGTCATCGGTGGAGTTGGTTATTTCTGAAAAGGAAAGAAAAGAGAACGGTCTCGGGGGGGGGGGGGGGGGGGGGGGGAAGCTGAACAGGTTACCCCTTAGGACGCTGGATAAATCCATCTAGTACTGAGTTTATGTTTTATTCCATTATTATCAATAGCATCCCATGCTAGAAATCCTCGTGGCTTGACCAGGGTTACTGGTATTGTTCCTACAGATGGTATTTTTGCCATCACGGGCTGTCCTGCTTTCATTGAGGACCAGGTGTGCTCATTGTTTAGGTTTTTTTCTGAAGAAGGTGTTAAGAAGGCTCGAGTAATTGGACTTCCATAGGGACCATATCGATTATTTAACTGCTGTAACATTTCAGAAAGACGGCTGTCCCATTGTCCTTCATGTGGTTTAAGATATGTTTTCAGCAGTCCATTGGCTCGTTCAACTATACCATTAGATTGTGGGTAATAAGGTGTGTGAAATACACACTTTATTTCTTTTTGCTTTGCCCATTCTTGTACTTCTTTACTAGTAAAGTGTGAGCCATTGTCACTCTGGATGGAATCAGGGACAGGTAAAATTGAGAACCATGAGGAAAGGCCTCGGATGGTATTCTGTCCATTAGCCTTCTGGCACTTGGTAGCTGTAAGGAGTCCAGGTATTATTTCTACACCTGTTAAGATATATTTGTACCCAGCAGAGGATTTTAAAGGACCAATGTAATCAATTTGCCAAGTAGACTACAAAGTTTTTCCTTCCTTAATGTGTAAAGGTGGTGCTTTGGCAGGATGGTCCATCTGCAATTTTAATTTACACTGGGGGCACTCAGTGAGGATGGTTTCACATGTTTTCCTACTGAGGGGCCATCCCCGGCTTTGGGCTGAAAAGTAAAGTGCTTCTCGACCTGTGTGGCCTAATTTTTGATGTAACCATTCTCCCAATCGATACCATGTGGGGTTTGAGGAATCTTCAATGTCTATTTTCCTAATTTTTGTCAATTCATCCACCCTTTGATTCCAATTTGTAGCTGGTTTATTGTCATTAGCATGAGCTTTTACCCATCCTATTTGGAATGGTGTTTTTCTGGCCATGGTTAATAGTAATTGCCAGTCTTCAGTTCTCCAGATTGGTGATTTATTTATCTCCCAGTTTAGGGCTTCCCATTGACAAAGCCACTGTGTGGCACCTGCCCAGACAGCATAAGAGTCTACATAAATGGCTTTTGCTTCATTTTGTGCTGCCAAAACAACTGCTCTTAACTCTCCTACTTGAGCACTGCCTTCACCCTCTTCAATAACTTGTTTGCCTGTTTTGATTTCTAATGCAACAGCTTTATATTGCCATTTACCATCCACTCTTTTTGCCGAGGCATCAGAAAACCAGACACCCTCGGTTGGAGAATCTTCAGTGAAGGGAGGTGCATCTAAAATTGGTGAAGGTTTGAATGGTTGTTGTAATGCCAGGGGGTCAGTATTAATAGGCATTTGCAATTTAGAAACTTCTGTGTGTCCTTCAGTTAATTGCATTTCATCTGTCACACCCACTAGATAGGCATACCAATTCCTAATTGTAGGGTTTTGTGCAATTCCCTCTGGGGGAGCAGTCCCTTTTAGGATTGTGTCTAATAAATTAAAGGGACCTCTGGTCTGAACAGCTTGTTCTTGACGTATTTTCTCAACTTGTTTAACTGCACGGACTAGAGACAAGAGACCCTTTTCCCACTCTGAATATCTTTGTTCAGTCTCTTTAAATGCAGTTGAGCTAAACAGTAAAGGTCTCTTTGGCCCATCAGGGCCGATTTGAAATAAGTTACAATAAGTACCATGTTCTGCAAAACCCCATTCTGCTATAATAGGGTCAGAGGATGAACAGGTCCTAGGGATTGATATGTTTTTAATTCCAGTATTAGAGTTTTAATTGCTTCTTCATGTTCTGAATCCCATCTCCACGATTTTCCTTTTCGTAAAAGTGAATAAAGTGGGCAGGCAATGATGGAGAATCCAGGCACATGTTTTCTCCAATATCCCAAAGTGCCCATTAGCTGCTGTAATTCTTTTCTAGATTGGGGCATTTCTAATTGTTCTATTTTATTTAGAGTATCTGGTGGGATTGCTGCACTTCCAGCAATCCACCAAGTGCCCAGGAATTTCACTTCTTTACTTGGTCCCTGACATTTTTCAGGTGGAATTTCAATTTTTGCTTCATGCAATGTTTGCCAAACTGTTGCTGCCACTTCTCCCACCTTGTCAGGAGAGGTTCCTCCAATTAGAATATCATCTATGTACTGATATAATTTTACCTCTGCAGGGAGTGAAACTGTCTGTAAAAGTTCAGCAAGTGCAGCATGGGCAATTGTGGGTGAGTGTTTATATCCCTGTGGGAGTCTGTTAAAGGTATATTGGATACCTTCCCATGTAAACACGAATTTTTCTCTATCTTTTTCCCTTAAAGGGACCGTGAAAAACATGTCTTTTACATCTAGCACTGCCATCCAAGGATGTGCGGCGGCTTGCAGTGTAGCGGTTAAAGTTGCAATGTTGGGGACTGCCGCTGTCAATGGGGCTGTACTGGCATTTAAACGCCGATAATCGACTGTTAAACGCCACCTCCCGTCTGGTTTACGGACTGGCCAAACAGGAGAAGTGTATGGGGAGTGAGTTCGGGAAATAATCTGTCGTTTTTCTAAGTCCGCAATTACTTCAGAAATTCCAGTTCGTGCTGTAGCAGAAATTGGATACTGTGGGACGTTAGTGATTTTTGATTCGGGAAGTGCTGGAGCTGCACGGAGTACACGCACTGTGGCAGTTTGTTGATTTTTATTAGGGCTGGGGTTGGCATTTGCACCAAAAGACCACAAACTACCATCCGGCAAATGCCGGGTCCAGCCGTTCAGTGCATCAAAACCCAGGATATTTTCATGGTGCTCTTTGATCGCAAAGCATAAAGATGTTATACGCTTTTCGTCAGGGAGCCATAAGTTAACCTTTGCTGTCTGGCACACAGTGCTAGTTCCTGTAACTCCGGTAATTTTAACCTTTCGCCGGCCAGGTTGTATGCCTAGCTTATTGGCATCTCGCTGTGTAATTATTGAAATTTGTGCACCAGTATCAATTAAAAATTTTATTAATTGTTGTTGAGGACCAACTGGAATTAAAATGTAAGGGCCGTTCTCATTTATCCACTGATAAGCTTCTACTTGCCGGACTGGCAGGCCCAATTGCCGTCCAGACCTTATCAGTTTTTTGATCTTGTGCTTTGCAACTGATCCTCTTGAGGGAGGAAAGGGTTATCTTTTTTTTCTCTGGGAGCTGGCGACGGGGGGAGGGGGGGGTTGGAGCATTTGAAGCCATACCTTTTTGAAATGCCTGAATTAGACTCAGAATGACGCCGGTAGGCCTATGGCGTCTATTAAGCGAGACCCTGAAGGAATGGAAAGCAGAATGTGAGGCGAATGATGAGCAAAAGAAAGATGAGAAACCAGAAAATGTTAGGAAGGGGAGAGATTGTGACCAAGGGGCAAATGAAGCCGATGCCTCAGCGTCAGCGATAGCAGGCAGGAAACCCCTCACGGGCAAAAGCAGATCACGCCCTCGCCCACCTCCTCCTCCTCCGCCATTAAATATTTTGCGGGGCGATGAGGAGCCCCCCCCACCTAGCGGTGCAGCGGTGGCCCCTAGCGGCGCAGCAGCAGAAGGGGTGACCCCATCGGCCCCCGCCGAGGAGGAAAATACGGCGAATCCAGCGAATAACACAGAGCCGGAAAGTGAGAGCGAAAATGAAAGTGAGGGAGAAGAAGCTTTAACTGCCGCTATGCGAGCTCTGCATATTACAGATAAACCCATAGTGAAAAAAGCCCAGCCATGGACTCTCCCTCCATCCACAATAACTGTAGTCCCAAGATCCCCTGATCGATTTTGGGAGGGAGTTAGGAAGTATGCTGCTGAGGCTGGCAACTGGGATCTGGTTGAACGCCTCAGCCTGTGCTCTCCAACCCCGGCATGTCCAAAGCCTGTAGATATAGCAGCAGAGGCTCCTGGTGCATTCCCTGTTTACAAAGCTGCTGCAGGCACAAACCAGCACGATGAGCACAATCCAATCGGCTGGAAAGTGGTGCAGGATTTGCAGAATAAGGCACAGAAATTTGGAATCAATTCTCCTGAGGTGATGCAACTTATTCGAATAATCAGCACAGATCTGCTGTGTCCATATGACGTTACGCATCTCGCACAAGTGCTGTTTCAGCCGGTGCAATTACAAGTGTTTCAATCTACTTGGAGGCAGATGGCACGCGCGACCGCGCAGAATAATTTACGACTGCCTCAGGATGACCCGAGGCTAGGCCTTGGAGAGGGTGCTTTGCTTGGTGAGGGGCCGTTTAGTAACCCTCAACTGCAAGCTACGTGGCCTCCGATTGTTCTTGAACAGGCACAACATATAGGAATTACGGCATTAAAGCGAACCATGGAAATGGCAGCTCCAAAACAAAAATACATTGCTATCCGCCAAGGCCCGAGGGAGCCCTTTTTGCAGTTTGTAGAAAAAATATCTGCCGCACTGGTAAAACAGGTAGAAGATGAGATGTTAAGGCAAATGTTGTGCAAACAGTTAGCAAAAGATAATGCTAATGAGGACTGTCAAAAGATAATACAGTCTTTACCGGGAGATCCTGCTATTCCTGACATGGTGGCTACGTGTTCTAAGGTTGGGACAGTGGAACATAAGGTGGCTGCTCAGATGGCAGCACAAGTGGCCGCCCTAGCTACTGCTATGAATATGAGAAATTCAGGGAAATGCTTTGGGTGCGGCAAACAAGGGCACATGAAGGTAGCCTGTCCAAACAACATCACCAGGTAAACAACTGGTGAACATCCTACCGGGAACTAATCGCAACAAATGCGGAAAACTGGGACATTTTGCAAAACAATGTCGTTCCAAATTTCATGTTAACGGGCAGCCACTACAGGGAAACCACAAAAAGAGCACGAAAGGGCGCGCGAGGACAACAAATCCCCTCCCGACAGCCGGCCAACTCCCCTCTGCGAGCAGCTATCAGCCGCAACAACTGGCTCAGCAGGGTTGGATGTATCCACCGCCGACACAGTAACTATAGTCACCAAAGACATTGTTAAGGTCCCTCTTGATGCGAGGGGTCCTATAGGACGAGGACTGAGTGCATTGCTACTAGGAAGATCAAGTAGCACGTTAAATGGACTGATTGTGCATGTAGGAGTTATTGATGCTGATTTTACAGGTCAAATTTGCGCACTGGTTTCAACCCCTTACCCACCAGTAACAATCCCAAAAGGTACTCGCATTGCTCAACTTATTCTTTTTCCGAGTTGTGTTTCAAAAGCAGAACAGCGACTGCGATGCGATGGAGGCTTCGGCTCTACGGGACCCCCTCAAGTTTGCTGGTCTCAGACTGTTTCATCATCCCGACCACGTATGACGTGCACGCTGTCGGATCACGGACAATCGCCGACCACAGTAAGGCTTGCGGGGCTCCTGGACACCGGAGCCGATGTGACTATTATTTGCTGATTATCTGTGGCCATCCACCTGGCCAACAGAGGATGCGGACACAGGGGTAGTGGGGCTGGGAGGATCCGCACGAGCAAGGACGGCAGCCACAGCAGTTCTGATTACCAATCCTGAGGGCCAACAAGCAGTCGTCAAACCATATGTGACGGCAGCTCCCCTCAATTTATGGGGAAGGGATTGCTTGTCACAATGGGGGGTGAAAATTACCATGGATTTTTAACGGGGGCCACTGTGCTGCAGGGTGTCAGACAGCCCACGCTTGTTTTAACTTGGTTAACGAATAACCCTGTGTGGGTGGATCAGTGGCCCCTGCCAACTGAGAAATTAAAAGCCCTGCAAGAATTGGTGGCAGAACAGCTAGCTGCTGGACACATTGAACCCTCTCAGAGCCCATGGAACACTCCAGTGTTTGTAATAAAAAAGAAATCAGGAAAATGGTGATTTTTACATGACCTGCGGCAAGCCAGTGCTGTCATGGCTACGATGGGGGCTCTGCAACCAGGCATGCCTTCACCTGCCATGATCCCTCAAGATTGGGAAATCATTGTCATGGACCTTAAGGACTGTTTTTTTACAATACCATTAGCCTCTCAAGACAGAGAAAAATTTGCATTCTCTGTGCCTTCTGTCAATCATGCAGAACCCGCAAAAAGATATCAATGGAGAGTTCTGCCACAGGGCATGAAAAATTCACCAACAATTTGTCAATGGTTTGTGGCACAAGCTTTGTCACCTGTAAGGGAAAGATTCCCTACCAGTTATTGTTACCATTACATGGATGACATCCTGTTAGCATCACACAGCAAGGAGCAGTTGAATGACATGGAGAATTTAACCAGAGATTCGTTACAACAATATGAATTAGTCATTGCCCCTGAAAAGGTGCAGAAAGTAGAACCCTGGAAATATCTAGGAATGACAGTTACAGGTAAGCGGGTAATCCCTCAACCTGTGAAACTTAACCTTGAAGTTACAACCCTTAATGATGTACAGAAATTAATGGGATCCCTGAATTGGATTAGGCCCTATCTCGGACTGACCAATTCACAACTGCAACCTTTATTGGAATTATTAAAAAATTCCAATGATCCAACAGAACCCAGAATATTAACTGAGGAAGCATCAAATGTAATTCACATGGTGGAACGATCTATACACGAGAAATTTGTTTCTCGAATAGATCTGTCTCAATTGGTACAACTCTTTGTACTAATTGACAGAACTGTGCCATTTGGTGCTTTAGTGCAGTGGAATCCTGAGTGGGATGACCCGTTACATAGTTTGGAATGGATGTTTCTGTCATTCCGACCACGAAAAACTGCTCCTGGACTGTTTGAGCTTATTGCTGATGTAATCATAAAAGCCAGAAAACGATGTACAGAACTAACAGGGCGTGACCCAGCTACGATTGTTTTACCTGTTCAAAATTGGTATTTTGAATGGTGTCTGGCAAATAATTATGAGCTGCAAGCAGCCATGGCAGGCTTTCAGGGACAGATATCATATCACCTGCCATCACAGCCGCTGCTGAAATTTGCTCGAGAAGTACCATTTGGTCAGAAAAATTTAAACCACCCAGAACCAGTGAACGGCCTTACTGTTTTTACAGATGGCTCAGGAAAAACAGGTAAAGCAGCAGTAGTATGGTATGAAAACAACAACTAGAACAACAAAGTAGTATATCAAAATGGCTCTCCACAAGTAGTAGAGCTGCGTGCAATGGCTGTTGTTTTTTCTATTTTCTCCACTCCTGTAAATATTGTAACTGACTCAGCGTATGTAGATAACTTAGTTTCTTGACTAGACAAAGTGGTTTTGACCATGTCAGACAATCAATTATTATTTGATGTACTTTTAGAACTCTGGAAAAGTATTCAACTACGGACAGAACCTTATTTTATCATGCACGTCCGTAGTCATACCACTTTACCAGGATTTTATACAGAAGGTAATGCCAGAGCGGATGCTCTTGTTTCTGCTATGACTCTGAGTACTGTTCCTAACATAAAGCAACAAGCTGTATTATCACATCAATTTTTTCACCAAGGATATCGAGCTTTACGATGGCAGTTCGGCTTGTCTCATACTGAAGCTCGGTCCATTGTAGCTGCCTGCCCTGATTGCCAAGGAACTCACACACCAGTGTATTTTGGTACTAACCCCAGAGGTATGCAGGCTTTACAGATTTGGCAAACTGATGTTACTCATATAGATGAATTTGGCCGACAGAAATATGTTCATGTTTCTATTGATACTTATTCTCATGCCTTAGTAGCAACAGCACATAATGGAGAAACAGGAAAAGATGTAATTCGACATTTCCAAAAGGCTTTTTCTATGCTTGGGGTGCCACGCCAATTTAAAACGGACAATGGCCCAGCATATGTTTCACAGAAAGTTCAAACATTTTTTAATTTGTGGGGTGTTACTCATGTTACAGGAATCCCCCATTCCCCAACAGGACAAGCAATTGTTGAGCGTGCACATGGCACACTGAAGCGGCAGCTTCAAAAACAAAAAGGGGGAATGATTGGGGAACCACCACAGGCATGTTTGGATAAAGCAGTTTATGTTCTTAACTTTCTCCATTATGGGGATAATTCTTCTCTACCTCCTCTTTTCCAACATTTTTCCTCTCTTTTTTCAAAACAGGACTTGCAAAAGGGCGTCAAAGTGCATGTCAGAGATCTAATTACTGGCCAGTGGAGTGGACCATGTGAGCTATTAACCTGGGGCAGGGGTTATGCTTGTGTCTCTACAGATGCCGGCCCTCGCTGGGTTCCTGCTCGGTGTGTTCGGCCTGTGCTGGAACCTGCATCAGGGTGAAGGATGGGTAGTTCCACAACCCAAGCAGAATGTCTGGGTAACTTTGGCAAACATGACACATCAAGAAGCCTTGTGCCTCTCTACTGCGAACCCGGAAAATCCATTCTCCACCTGTTTGGTGGGATTGCCAGTAGACACATGGCCAATCCCACAAACCCTTCAGCCTTTCTCTCTTTGCAACTCTCCAAAAAATTGTATAGATAATTGGGATGGTGTATATAGTCACCTTCCACAGGTTACGCAAGAACCCCAAGAACTAGAGTTGCTAGGCTCTGTCGTAATGGATGCTTGTGTGTTTTTTAATTACTCTTATAATACTTCCGCACGGAGAGGGCAAAATGTGAATGCAACTAATGCTGCTTATCATAACTCAACCGCTTGGTGCAATTATACCTCGACTAACATCTCACGGTCTTCTGATGTTCCTCTTCTACTACCTCCTGGTGTGTTTTTAATCTGTGGAGATCGTGCCTGGGGAGGCGTTCCATCTAAACTGAATGGAGGCCCGTGTAGCCTCGGACGCCTCACGTTATTAACATCAAATGTGTCAATGATTCTGAATATGACTCGAAAACATAAGCGAGTCCAAAGGACTGTTCATCAGTTTAGCAGTTCTTGTCAAGATAACATTGAATTCTGGAATCCAGGCCAGATCATAACAGCCTCCATATTGGCACCAGGAGTTGGCGTTGCAAATGCCCTAAGAACTTTAAATAAGTTGGGATGCTGGCTTAGCAAACAGACTAATGCTACCTCTTTAGCTTTAAGTGGCCTTTTAACTGATGTTGATAGTGTTAGACATGCTACGTTACAGAATAGAGCTGCTATTGACTTTTTGCTTCTAGCGCAAGGACATGGATGTGAAGATTTTGATGGAATGTGTTGCATGAATTTGTCTGACCACTCAGAATCTATTTTCAAAAGCATACAGCAGCTAAAGGATGGTGTCAAGCGTTTAACAGAAGAGGGTGGATTAGATTGGTTAACAAGGGTGTTTAAAGGTTGGGGACTTTCTGGATGGTTGATATCTCTGGTCAAAACTGTGGGGGTAGTGACCTTGATAATTGTGACCGTGCTTTTAATGTTGCCCTGTCTTGTCAGTCTTCTGCAAAGGGCCCTGCAGAAGTCTGCTCTCGCAATATTTCTAGCACAAATACAAAAAGGGGGAATTGTCGGGGGGAGGCAGCGGGTCTGCCTCTAGTCTAACTGAAGAAGAATTTAACCTTGACGAGATTCCAGTGTATCCATGAGAGGCCAGAAAGTCCCGAGAAGTGCCACGGAAACAAGATTAGAGAACTAAGATAAGAGGAACTGTCCTGATGACTAAGCTGAGAAACTATCACCCAATCGTGAACTGTTAGTTACTAAAGTAAACCAATCCTGTATGAACACCTACTTTGAAGAAGGTTATAAAAAGGCTTGTTAGAACAATAAAGGGGCTTTTGTAGCCATTTTGGTCATTTCGCACAATCTGATGTTTGTCATGTCCATCTCTGCTGCGACACCCCCCTTTGCCTTCCGTTGTATAGCCCTCTGCTCCGCCACCACCCTCTGATGAGGAAAAAGCCATGCGCACTTTGCTTATTTGGTGCAAAAGGAATGGGGTCCCTGTGGATGCACTGTCTGCTTTTGATCTCGAAACATGGAAAGAGGCAGGGAACGCCTTAGTCGAGGTGGCCATAAGGAGGAATACCATCGCTGCGTCATCTTTAACTACAGGGCAACTGGTACATGAATCCCTGAAACAGTTAAAAAGTGATTGGACTGCCGCGGCAGCTGCAGCTGATGCCACGTCACCTACTGGATCCGATTCTCAGACGGATCCTACAGCTCTGGCTGAGTCACCCCCAGAAAAGCCGTGAGCCCCTTCCACATGTCCACTACCTGCTGATAAGGACTTCATTTTTCTGTTATTAAAGAACTACAGAAAAGCGTTAATGAGGACGGACTTAAAAACTCACTTACAACAGGTATACTGGAGGCAATCGCTCATGGCTGTACTCAGCATTCGCACCCCCCCACCTGCAAGCCCGCAGTTGGCCGCGGCGGCCCCGGGGCTCCCCGAGCCCCCCCCCCGCCGCGGAGCGGCCGCCTGCGGCCAGTCTAGCACCATGCCCCCGCCGTCCGTCCGTCTGGCCCAGCCCCCCCGAACACCAAAAGTGGCAGTTTTTACAGAAGGTGCTGACACTCTGATGCGGCGTTCCTTTGA
The DNA here is from genome assembly GCF_031877795.1 of Strix aluco. NCBI lineage: Eukaryota > Metazoa > Chordata > Aves > Strigiformes > Strigidae > Strix > Strix aluco. The sequence continues at coordinate 46,919,274 of NC_133970.1, read as the reverse complement.
GCTAGCTTCTTTTTCACCCACTCTTTCTCTGCTTACTGGTGTGTGTGGGTACATACTTCATTCTACTGGATCCGAATACTTTTGTCTCTGTGTGTGTTTGTACGTTTTGTGTTTGTGTATGCACATGTACATATGTATAAATTAAGATACCACGAAGTAAACTAGAGTGAATCTTGTCATCCTAGAATCTGTAAATAAGTCGCTATTTTATATCTTCTAAATTATTTTGTAAATGATCAATTGCTGTTATTTATTAATAAATCTAAAATTCCTGTTAAATCATTACCATGTTAATACCTTCATCTGCGACAGGTGGCTGTAGCCCACCCCCACTATAATGTCCCCTGTCCCTGCCTTCCCCTTAGTCCTGACCCATAAGCTCTTGGTTGGCTCCTCATCCATGTAAGGGACTGAAGGAAGTAATGCCTCAAACATTCATCGACACAGAAAACCTCAAGGACAAGCTGTGGCCTTTGGATTAGTCTAAGGAATGTCACCCAAGGAAGCGGGAGTGTATTGAAGGATGCACCCCCCCCCACTCCCTTGCAGTTGCATTGACAAACTCCTTAGATAAGCCTCAAAGGGGCAGACATGGACTGAGAGGAAACCCTACTGTGCAAGCCAGACACCATGCTTGCCTTGCTAATGACTTGCTAATGACTAATAGCACCTTTGCCATTGAAGTGGTAACAAGAACTGATAAGAGGTGATCATTTCTGGGATGACTGATAAGATCTCTGGGAACAGAGGAAAAACCAAAGCTGGGCAAGGACCACCGACTCAACTGGAACCCATGCTTCACCTTTTCCTCGTCTCTCATGGAAATGCATTTCTGGAATACCTGCCCCTCCTCGTCTAGTATGCTAATCAGCTAATAAGATGAACTTAAAAAGGCAACAGAAACTTTGCTGTGTGTGCACCCACCACCCAGGATTACCAGACCTGAGACAACGCTGGATCCAGGGGTGGTGATCTGGATTTCTTTGACTCTCTTTCTCTCCTTTCTTTGTCTTTCCTTTCTTTTCTTTCTTATAGATTTATAAGAGACCATGTCGGGGGAGGCAGCGGGTCTGCCTCTAGTCTGATTGAAGAAGAATTTAACCTTGACGAGATTCCAGTGTATCCATGAGAAGCCGGAAAGTCCCGAGAAGTGCCATGGAAACAAGATTAAAGAACTAAGATAAGAGGAACTGTCCTGATGACTCAGCAGGGAAACTATTACCCAATCATGAACTGTTAGTTACTAAGTAAACCAATCCTGTATGAACACCTACTTTGAAGAAGGTTATAAAAATGCTTGTTAGAACAATAAAGTAGCCATTGTAGCCATTTTGGCCATTTTACACAATCTGATGTTTGTCGTGTCCATCTCTACTGCGAAAAGACCACATTGCTTATTATCCTTTTCCAAGTTTAAATTGTTCTCTACAGCAAGTAAAACATTTTAAGCAGTTGTTTGGTGTCATTTCACCTTAATTTAACCCAAGGGGATCACAGAACCATCGCAATTCTCTGGGCTTCCAGTCCAGGTTGTGACAATCCATCCCCAGGCAGAGCTCCATGCATTCCAACTGGTCACTGACACAGAGGGTGACCCCCAACTCCTGGTCTCCCCTGCCTGTCCTTCCTAAAGAGCCTGTATCCTTCCATTCCAACACTCCAGTCATAGGATCCATCCCACCACTCCTCTGTGATGCCGGTAAGATTGTAGCCCTGCAGGCATGCGCATGTCTCTAGCTCCTCTGTTTATCTCTGTTTATTCCCCATGCTATGCACATTGGCATAGAGGCATTTAAGTTGCCCCCCACCTCCCCCATGAGGCTGACCTTCTGGCTGGAATTCCTTTCTGCTGCTCTTCAGGTGTTCTCCTGCTGCTCTGTGACCCCTCTCCAGGCTCTGGACATCTGTTGCTGGTTCCCCTCCCCTGCAACTTTAGTTGAAAGCCCTCTTCAGCAGCTTGGCAAGCCTATGACTGAAGATGATCTTCCCCTTCTCTGACAGATGGACCCCATCAGCCCCCATCAGGACAGGTTTCTCAAAGCGAGTCCCATGGTCTAAGTAGCCGAACCCCCAGCTGTGGCACCAGTCCCATAACCAATTGTTGATTTGCCAGATTCGACTGGTCCTTTCAAACCCCTTCCCTTTGACTGGGACGATCATGGGGTTTTTTTCATGCTAATTACAGGTTAATTCCTAGATTTTCCAGCCCTTGCTCCTAGAAGCCTTAGACAGTACCTAATTTTAAACAACAGAAAAATTCCTAATCCCAGAACTTCATAGGTGAGATTTTCACTACTTCTATTATTTTCAATGAAGTAGTCAACCTCAAAAACATGCAAACCCGAAGATCTGATCTATGGAATAGGAGTTTGACATTCTGAAGAACCAGGAGAGCACTTGCTATGAAGTTTAAACAGCTCCAAATTAAATAAACCAGTCTTATTGTACCCAACTGACTTGAATTATTTCTATCAAGTCTCAAATCAAGACTTCAGTGAGAGAGAGGAGGAGGAAAACTGAAACCTGGCATTCTTCTTGGAACACTAGTTAATTTTTAACTGGTGAAAATGGCATGTGAAGTAGATCATGAGTGTCATCCTTGGGTGCTTTTGGTAAAAGTAATTGCAATGCTCTGCCTAAATTAATTTGGATATGTGAGAAACGCTCAGTTGCCAATTATCAGCGGCTCAGACAGGATGCGGTGTGAAGCACTCTTTATTACGCTCTTGCAAGACCGGGCGCCCCCATCAAGTGGACGCGCCTACCAGCCATCATGCAATGGTTTATATCCCTTTCTCCCAACCGCCAGTTCCCTCCCCTGATTCCTCATTGGCTGAGTACTACAGGGTGTACAGACCTCCCGAACCGCCTACCGATACGCCCCTTCATGTCTGTGTTCATACCTGGCATGTTCATGGAAATGAACCTTGGCTTTCTCCAGGGCGGAGAAGTTAATATGCATGAGCTCATCACGCAAGCCTACTAAGATGGAAAAGTTCGCCCCAAGTCTTTCGGTATCTGCATCCGTCTAAAGCCAGTTCCAAGTACTGGGTCATCACAGTTGACAAAAAGACCACTTGCCTTCTAGCCCTAGGCCAGGGATTTCAATGGTTGTGAATTGCTCTTGTTGATTGCTTTGGTGAATCGCTCCTGCCCTTCCCATCAGGCTTATTATGCGAAAACAACATTCTTTCCCTTACAATTCCCCCCTGTTTTTATTTATACTCTTGTTGCTTTTCGCATATTCTTAGAGTATTGTTCTATGAACATTCTTCGAGTGTTGACAACATGATTTTACATCTTTTCTCTGATGACAAGTCATCTCTTGCATCTTCATCTCTCTCTTCCTCTAGTAATAGCATCTTGCCAAGTTAGGGGGGGTGGTTCCGGAGGCATCTGTTTGACAAGGCGGTTTCACTGGACCAATCCTCGGACGCAAGGGATTATGTAGCATCCTACGGAGACAGTGGAGAAAGTAGGTGGTATCTTGACATCCTTGTTCTTCCCCAGTCCGCACATGCGCAGTAGAGTCTCTCGAACTTTCCTGGGCTTTCTGGTGTTGCTGGGGGCTTCTGACAGGGGTCCCTCCAGTACTTTTCCATTGCGCAATAGCAGTCCATAGGAGTCTGTGTTTACAGAAAAAGAACTCCGAACCATTTTAAAAACAAAACCACAGTAAATCTCCTTTAACTTATGTACATGGCAAAATACCAGCAGCATACCTGCTCCTCACATTAAAGTCACTATATTTTTAACATGAATCACCACATTCTTCACAATCCCTCGCATTTTATTAAATTGATTCGTGTTTGTGTTTATCCCTTGAATGACTGAATGAATCAATTTAATAAAACATGGAATCATACATGGTATAAACATTAGGACAGCAAATGTACACAACAGATAAAATAAAAGCTGTTTTACCCACGGTGTTCCAGGTAACCAGGACCATAGATTGCCATTCCAGCCATTCCACGTTTGCTATCTGTGATGGGGAGGCGGTATAGAGACCCACGGCCAGCTTGATAATCCCAAAGGTCCCCCACAAACCCAGCAGTGACTGAAATTGAAGGTTTTACTTCTAGTCTTTGTTAATAAAACAAACTCATTATTTTCAAAGGGGTCATATGAGTTGGTAGCATTTTGACTCCTTTTAGCTATTATGAGGCTAACATACACAGTGAGGAGAAAAAGCCAGCTACCATAGTGAGGTCCGGTATGGCACATTTTTCTGTTTGCCCCTGGACCCATTGGGTTGCTGCCAACGGTCGGGTTCGTGTCTTCTTAACAGCAAAAATGGAGGCCAATGCGGTCTTGCCCTCACTTGGACTTATCCTCAGCTTTTCCCTCACTCCCTTTTACTTTTTTTTTTTTTTTTCTAATTCCTTTGTTCAACTGATTTATGTTTTTATGCAAACCAGTCTAAAACCAAAAATCATAGGTATTACAACTTTTTAACATATGTACATACACACAGGGTTCATGTAGACGATTCAGGATCTCACTACTATTGGTGTCACTCGGTCTGTTTTAGTAAGTCCAGTCTTATTTTAGCTCCATCGTATTCGAAGCTTCAGATCTCCAGGTGCTGACTCGATCTTCTAATTGGGTTCACCTGTGACTGGTCCTTTCACCCTGGAAATATGAGTCCATCCTCTTTCAGCAGTTCTTACAGCTGTCTCCGTAGTCAACAATACCAGGAATGGTCCTTCCCATCTAGGAGATAAGCTTTCCTCCTTCCAAGTTTTGATCATTACTTTATCTCCAGGTTGTATTTTGTGTACTGCAAATCCTAAAGGAGTTGTCTGGGCTAACATTCTTTTTATTCTTAATTCTTTTAGGTTTTTCTCAATAGTTTTAATATATTGTTGAATCCTCATGTCTTCTATTAATGGATGCCCTAAAGGCATACCTTGGGAATATGGCATCCCATATAACATCTCAAAAGGTGAGAGGCCTGTCTCTGAATTTGGCATAGTCCTAATATGAAGTAAGGCTAAGGGTGAGCATTTAATCCATGAGAATTTGGTTTCTATCATTAATTTAGGTAACTGTTGTTTCAACGTTTGATTCATTCGCTCTACCCGTCTATAACTTTGTGGATGCCATGGAGTGTGATATTCCCAAGTGATGCCCAGAGCTTCTGTAATTAACTTTATAATTTTTGATGTAAAATGAGTACCCTGATCCGAATCAAATACTTTTACAATTCCAAATCATGGTATAATTTGTTCCAATGATATTTTAGCTACTGACTGGGCAGTCGCTCTGGTGGTAGGAAAAGCTTCTACCCAGTGAGTTAATTGATCTACTATTACCAGTAAATATTTGCATCTCCTAACTTTCGGTAGTTCTGTGAAATCTATTTGGATCCTTTCATTCATTGCAGAAATTGTTTTGCTGGTAGAAATACATGACATACATTCAGTTTTCTCAAACATATTGATTTTAGGGTCATATTCATTAACATTTGTGTCACCAGGTAAAAGATCAGAGTGCCTGCTTTTTATCCATGATGTGCCATTAATGGTACGCACTGAACAGCTATCAAGATCTCTCTTATTGTTTGTGGCTCGAATACTTAATTGGTTTTCATTAATCTCTTCTACACTGTACCTGTCACCCAAAAGTTTCGTTTCAATTCTGGTCTGGTTTGCAGAGTCCTCTGCAATTCTCCTTGTATCCCTATTGTCTAGAAGGATCCACTTCCCATTCACCACAGTGGTCCCCAATTTTTGAATTTCGGTGAACTCCTGAGGGTTATATATCTTTTTCCCATAATCTACTTCTTGTTTCATTACATATAAACAACCTTTGAATTCAATTCAGTTTGTTCTAGATCAGGTCTTATCTTTGTTCGTAATTCTATTACTTCAATGCAATTGTGACTTAATTCATCCCTAGGATCTCCATATAAAAATTGAGTAGGATTTTGAGCACCAGTTACTCTCAGTTCTAATTCTGGTGCTTCCATTAAGACAGTCTCATATTTCAATAGCCGACTATCAGTGAGCCATTTCTCAGCCTTTTGCTGCAGCACCCCACGCACATCATGAGGGGAAAACACTGTGATAATCGCTCCAAAAGTCACCTTTCCTGCCTCTTCAATCAGTAAGGCTGCTGCCACTAAAGACTGTAAGCATGTTGGCCAGCCCCTGCTTAAGGGATCTAATAATTTTGAAAAATATCCAATTGGTCTCTTACTTCCAGCCTAATCTTGGGGCAGAACCCCATAAGCAGTTTGATCCGAGGTAGTTATAAATAATTGAAAAGGCTTTTTAACATCCAACAAACTTAACACTGGAGGCTCAGCCAGTGTTTCTTTTAGTTTCTGAAACTCATTCTCATCTCTTCTAACACGCACCTCCTGCGCTTCTCTTAACAATTCCTGTAGACCCCGCTCTTGCCAATCATCGAATTTTTCTAACTTCTTTCTAATATCTCCCCATAATTTGGTCACGAATTAAGTTTTTAATAAAGCCTCCCCCACCGGGATGCATGCAGGGTCTACTCCCAAATACATTTTTTTTTTTTTTTTTTTCCTCCTCGCTCCCCGCCTTATTCCCCGGCCGGGCTCCTCCAGCAGCGCGCTCAGACCGCAGCGCTCGGCGCAGCCCCCGCGGGGGTGCAGCCGCCGTCGGGCCCCCTCCCTGCGGCACCGCGAGGGGGCCGCGTCCTGGCGCGGGGTCGTGCCGCGGTCCTAGGGGCCGCCCGCCGCCGCCAACGCCTCCCCAAACCTCTGCCCCACTATTTTCTAATTGTTTCTGCTTTTCTCGATTACGGGTTCGGCTGCTGGTGGAGGGGAAGGAGCACTAGGTTTTGGTTCCTCATCCAGCAGTTTAAGATACAACCCCTTTGTTTTCTGTGCATAGGCCTCAATCCATAGGCGGCAATGCCCAGTCAATCCCCAAAACTTTCTTAATTCTTTCTTAGTTCCAGGGAGCGGTAATTATCCCTTGAATCCCTTCGGGATTTATTTTTCGTCTCCCTTCTGTAATTAAATGGCCCAAATACTTAACCTTGTTATAAATTGAGACCACAATGGACTATAATTCACTCTTTATTAATTATAGCAAGTAGAATAAGAGCAAAGACAGCGCTGGACGGCAGGGGAGTCTGCGCTCCGCCAACTGCCGTGCTGAGTAGTTCAAATAGTCCCCTTTTTATACATCTTTACTTCCGTGCTCATGAGGTAGTGGAGGTACTCCGCGCATGCTTCAGTTGTTGTTAGGGGGGTCGTTTCCTGCCTCCTGGTATTTGTTGAGGCTGAAGTAAGAAGTCTTCCCTCTTTGTCTCATAGTTGATCTTTTACTCATATATCCTTATATGGGCTGTCTTGTCCTGTTTCTTGTCGCTTCCTGGAAATCTGGTGGTTATCTTGCATGAGCAGTATCTGGTTCAGTTTGTGTGAGTGATTACAGTTATCTTATCTCACACAGGCGGCGTCCAGTGGTTGTTTGCATGAGTGGTTTCTGTCGTCTAATTTTACATTGAGCTTAACATAAATCTTAATAAACAATACCTTAGTCCACAGTTTCTCACAACCTCATTTTCTATATATTGGATTTGGCCTTTGAGACCCTTAACCCTTGTTTTCCCAGAAAATTAAGGAGTCCATCAGTGGCTACTTTCACCTCAGACCGCTCCTCCCCTGAGAGTAAAAGGTCATCCACATACTGTAGTAACATGTCCCCTTCAGGTGGCTTAAATTGTTCCACAGTTTGTTCCAATATCTGCCCAAATAAATTAGGGGATTCTGTAAATCCTTGAGGTAGAACAGTCCACCTCAACTGTTGTTTGCGCCCTGTCTGGGCGTCTTCCCATTCAAAGGCAAGTAAATCCCTGCTTTCCGGATCCGATGGGTAAGCCCAAAAAGCATCCTTTAAGTCTATAACACTGAACCATCTGTGTCCATGTGGTATTTTACTCATCAGAGTATACGGGTTTGGTACCACAGGATATCTCTTTTTGACTACTTCACCTTTTTTTTTTTTTTTAAGTCTTGTACCAATCGATAAGAACCATCCATTTTTCGAATTGGCAAAATGGGGGTGTTGAAAGGGGACATACAGGGTTCCAGCAGTCCATCCTTGAGCAACCCCTTTGTTTTCTGTCATACTACGTCATGTCCATCTAATAAGGTAATTTTTTTTTAAGGGAGGGGTTTTTAGTCCTCCCCTATTACCCTCTTTGACCCACACGATGGGGTTTATATCTACCTCATCTTTCTCTGTCAGAGTATTCATAGTAATAGTCATACACATTCCTTATAAGTGTGGATTTGTAATCCTAGTCGTATCACCAAATCCCGGCCCAGCAGATTACTGCCTGCCTTTAGGACATATAACAGTTGTCCCACAACTGTCCCTTTTTTTTTTTTTTTTTTAAATACAGAAGCCGTAAACCCTTCCCCTTTTATGCCCATTGGTCTGCTAGTTCCAACCCCAAGGGAATATAATTAAAGAAGTCTTGCTTGCCCCAGTATCACTCCCGGGGTCCCACCCTCCAATTTATCAAGGGCTCTTGGTGGGATCTATAGCTAAAGAGCCCCTGACTCCTCTATTCTATGTCTTCAAAGTTCGTGATTGGAATTACTTTAACTCTGGGCATTCTCTCTCAAAATGCCACAGTCTCCCACAACGATAGCTTCTGGAGGCTTTTCATCCCCAGTTTCTTCCCGTTCCTCCTGTTCCACCTTTAAGGTAAAAAGGTGTTCAGTCCTTTGTTGGACCCAACAGGAGGTGTAGTCAGACCCCTCTTGTGAAAAAGGGGTCTTTGAACTCACATAGAAGTTTAAGTCTTGACATAACCAGTTCTTAGTTGACCCATATTTTGGCCAAAAAGCCTTACGTCCCAAAATGGGCTCCTTTGTCCACACAAAAACACAATAATGTGTCATTTTCTTTTTGTCCTTCCCCTTGTATTCAGAACGTTCCTTCATCATAACAACATTCTCCCCAATGGACTGTACGGGGGAATGTTTTCAGGGACCTTCCCTGAATTCCCGCTAAGCTTAGTCTTGTTGTTCCCCATTTTTTTTTTCCCCAAGACTTCTGGTCGTTTTCCTTGCGGCACAGCAGAGCCGCCACTGCGGACTCCGTCCTCAGCCCGTACTGACGTACAGCTCACTCGCTCCCACCCACCAGAATCTCCCAGACCACCAAGGCAGTACTTAACAGTCCAATTTTCTTACCTTGGTCCGTGCACAAGAGTTGCCTGGTCTAACAGCGCTTTCCAAAGTTCCTCTTTTTTTTTTTTTTTATCCTTTTGCCCCCAGTGGTTCACAAGGCCCGTCTATATTATCAGTCTCAGGATCTCAGTCGGTCCTCGTGGAGTCACCGTCGATGATTCGCGAGACCGTTGAAATCAACAGGGCGCGCCTCCTCGCCCTCAACGGCGGAGACTCCCAGGCGACGACTTTGATCCTGGACGAGCCCCCAAATTGTGAGAAACGCTCAGTTGCCAATTATCAGCGGCTCAGACAGGATGCGGTGTGAAGCACTCTTTATTACGCTCTTGCAAGACCGGGCGCCCCCATCAAGTGGACGCGCCTACCAGCCATCATGCAATGGTTTATATCCCTTTCTCCCAACCGCCAGTTCCCTCCCCTGATTCCTCATTGGCTGAGTACTACAGGGTGTACAGACCTCCCGAACCGCCTACCGATACGCCCCTTCATGTCTGTGTTCATACCTGGCATGTTCATGGAAATGAACCTTGGCTTTCTCCAGGGCGGAGAAGTTAATATGCATGAGCTCATCACGCAAGCGTACTAAGATGGAAAAGTTCGCCCCAAGTCTTTCGGTATCTGCATCCATCTAAAGCCAGTTCCAAGTACTGGGTCATCACAGTTGACAAAAAGATCACTTGCCTTCTAGCCCTAGGCCAGGGATTTCAATGGTTGTGAATTGCTCTTGTTGATTGCTTTGGTGAATCGCTCCTGCCCTTCCCATCAGGCTTATTATGCGAAAACAACATTCTTTCCCTTACAGTAGAATATAAATGTAACCAGGATTGGGAAATGAACGGACGATCTGATCATCATATTGGTGTTGTGTCGTTCCTGTTCCCGCATGGAGAAATAAGGACCCCGGCATTTTGGTGACCCCGACGTGATCTGCTACCGACGTGATCAGGTGAACTGTCTGTTTGGAGCCGATGTGATTTACTATCGACGTGATTTACGACATGATAGAATCGTCGCTGATTCTGATAGAATCGCCTGAACAGAAGCAGGAGGAAGGTGGGGGCTGTCGGCCGGCGTTATCAGAGGTAAGCCGGGCTGCCCGAGAGAGGCAGGAGCGGATCCGCGCTAAGCCGGGAAAGTAGGGGCTTAGATACCGACAGCATGGGGCTCGCTGCATCAGCGACAGAAAAGGCTGCAGTTCGAACTTTGATGCAGCTCGCAGAGGAGACAGAGGTGGATCTCAAGGAAGGGGATTTAGCCACGCTGCTTCTCTGGTGTAGACGTAGGACATTAGTCACTAATACTGATCAGTTGTATGATGAAGAAGTTTGGGAATCTATTGGGACTGATTTGTGGGAATCGATTCAAGCAGGGAAAAAGGAAGCGAGAAAATTAGCACCTACTTATCGAAGTGTTCGATTGATAGTGGAAGCAATGAAAGGTCGGGCTTGTGTTGCTGCTGCTGCTGCTCGCGCGATTGCTGCCGCTGAGTGGAAGGAGAGTGACAAGGAGGAGAAAGAGAAGGAGGAAAAGAACTTGTTATTTGATGGTGTGCCTGCGTCCTCTAAAGTTGTGTGTCCCGTGTCAGAAAGGGAATTTTGGGCAGGTCCTAGGATTGAGATCGAACCCTGGGTGCCGCCAACAATGCCCTCTGCCCCACCTTTGCCTGGTTCACCTCCTCCTGATACTTTGTCGAATTCCATAGACCCAGTTAAAGTGCCGCTCCCTATGGATGTGGATGATGAGTCGTCTCGGGCAGTCTATCCTAAACCTCATTCTGAACAGCTTGCTAGTCTGTTAAAACAACAAGAGAAAGCAATGTCTGACCTTTTGGATGAAATGCAACGGCTAGATTGTGGGTCAGCCAAACAGGCTATTCATGAGGCGTATAGAAAGGCTCATCAAGCCATAAGGGATGGTCTGAAAGCGGTCGAAGAGAGCGTCTGTGGGCCAGAAGCTAGGGGTGCGCCCGGAGGGCAAAATAATTCTGAGAGACCCCCACAAGAGACTCAGATTACTGAGGAGGAATTGAGAGAGAAGGAAAAAAGAGCCAGAGCTTGGGTAATGCAGCCGTTAGAGGACGGAGAGATGACTCCAGAAGAGGCGGGTAGTTATCTGAGAGGTAAATTTGGAAATGGGCTTACATCAAAGGAACGGAGAGCATACGCAAAATATAAAGAGTTAGATAAGGGAGGAGGAGAAGTTAGTTCAACGACTCCATTAAAACGGGTTGCTGGATGGCTGCAGGGCAAAGACGAAAGAAAAGGACATGAAAACAATGCCGCTTCTTCGGCATCCGGTCCTTCCGCGCCTGATCCGCCCCCCCCCGCAGGACCCTAATTATACTGTGGGGCAGAGATGGAAGGGGGTGATTGAACATGCAGTTATAGAAGGGCAGATGCTGCCACCTAGTGTCATGGCAATGCCAGTTGTCGTGCAAGGGAACCGGCGGGTGTGGCATCCATTTGACTGGAAGACTGTGACTCAGTTACAAAGAACAGTCATGGACTTTGGGTATGATAACAAACAAGTTATGACCGTGATACAATCCTTCTTTCGCAATCAAGATTTAGTGCCGACTGATATCAGAGCACTTTTGGAGATTATCCTTCCCCCTACTGCTTTTATGATGTTTAAAGAAAGATGGCATGAAAAATGTGAGATTGCAATGGTAAACAACCTCCATCAGTTGGATGGACATGATCCTTTAAGATTTGTTACACTTGATCAACTTATGGGGACAGGACAGTATTGTAATGGAGCAGCACAGGCAGCCTTGCACCCGCGTATAACACAACACTCTCAGGCACTGGCCTTAGAGGCACTTCAAGAGCTGCCTCAAATTGGAAAACCGAGACTGCCTTATCATCAAGGGAAGCAAAAGCCAGATGAGCCATATATGCAATTTCTTGATCGATTGAAAGAGGCACTGGATACTGCACCTAATCTTACACCTGATGCTAAAACAGCGGTGGGGAAAGATTTGGCATATCAAAATGCAAATCAAAGATGCCAACAAGTGATTGCCAGTCGCCCACGAGGTGCTAGCCTGACACAGATGGTTGAGGCATGTTCACGATTGCCACCATTATTGGAAGAGCAAGAAAAGGCTACTATCCACGCAAGAGCCCTTGCTGCAGCTTTAAGACCTGTTACAAGCCAGGGAAAAGGAGATCCTAGACTTAAAAATGCTAGGAAAAAGGAAGGATGTTTTTCATGTGGTAAACGTGATCATTTTAAGCGACAATGTCCTCAGGCAAAGAAAGCTACCATAACAGCGCCATTTGCCAGAACCTGTAACCGATGTGATAAATTTGGGCATAAGGCCAGCGAGTGTCGATCAAAATTCAAGAAAGACGGGAGCCCCTTGCCGGGAAACTCCTCGCAGAGCGCCTTTCCGGGGGGCGCCAAGACACTCAAATTCCCCCAAGTGGCGGCTGCCTTGACGAGCTCTCAGCAGCCACCCGAGGAAGTGCAGGCCTCGATTTGGCCGTGGGAGTCGACGTCACAATAGTAGATGATTCAGTGCATGTAGTTCCTTCCGCAGTTACAGGACCGTTAGGACATGGACTTAGTGCATTATTGATAGGACGATCCTCGGCATCGAAGCAAGGAATTATGATTATTCCTGGATTCATTGATTCTGATTATACTGGACAAATTGGGATAATGGTGAGAATTCTAAACCCTCCAGCCACATTGCATCAAGGTGACCGTATTGCTCAATTAATTCCATTTCGAGCACATGTTGTTAAGAGTCAAGAGCGCGAAAGAGGCGACCAAGGATTTGGGTCTACTGGACCAGTGACTGTTGCCTTTTCACAATTGATCACCAACAATAAGCCCATGAGAACAGTCACAATACTTGGGAATGATGGAGTTAAGATCCGCTCTGAACAAGTCACGCTTGACACTGGAGCTGATGTCACCATTATACCATATGCTGCATGGCCACCTTCTTGGCCTTTGATTATGGCATCCAACATGGTTGTAGGAATTGGAGGAGCATCCCCTACACAGCAAAGTGCACATTTTGTCACCATTATAGATGACAAAGAAGGTCTCAGAGCACAAGTGAAACCATATGTACTACATACGACACTCTGGTTATTAGGGCGAGATGTCTTGTCTCAGTGGGGATGTGTATTACAAACGCCTTTTTAGAGGCGGCCATTGTAGCGAGCGACCCCCGTCCTGTTTCAAAACTGAGCTGGTTAACTGATACTCCTGTATGGGTGGAGCAATGGCCGCTACCAACTGAGAAGCTCACTCATTTAAGGGATCTCGTGCAAGAAGAATTGAATGCTGGACACCTTGTCCCTTCTACCAGTCCGTGGAATACACCTGTGTTTACCATCAAAAAGAAGTCTGGAAAATGGAGACTGTTACAAGATCTGTGAGCAGTTAATGCAGTTCTGCAGGACATGGGAGCACTTCAGCCAGGATTACCCAATCCATCCATGCTCCCTCAGGGCTGGGACACTGTGGTTATTGAGTTGAAAGATTGTTTTTTTACAATACCTTTGCATCCAGAGGATTATGAAAAATTTGCCTTCTCTGTCCCTTCTACAAATAGAGCAAAACCTTCTGAGAGATATCATTGGGTAGTGTTACCACAGGGCATGAAAAATTCTCCCACAATATGTCAGTGGTATGTGGATTTAGCTCTACGACCCTTTCGAGAACATCATATCGACTGTATTTTGTATCACTATATGGATGATTTGTTGCTTTGCCAAAAAACACCCATCTCTGAAGAACTGATTCAAGAACTGATAGAAGCTCTAAATATAATGGGACTTGTTGTGGCCCCTGAAAAGGTACAACGGACTGAGCCATGGAAATACCTAGGGATGACTTTAACTGAATCTACTGTTAGGCCACAGAAGCTATCAATAGTACAGAAAGGGGAAACATTAAATGATCTACAGAAATTGGTGGGAGATATTCAGTGGATCCGCAGTATTTGTGGCATTACTAACACAGATTTACAGCCTTTATTTAAGTTGTTGCAAGGAAATTGTAATCCTCAAGAACCTAGGTCTCTAACAGCGTCAGCTAAACACGCCCTGGATAATATTTCCCTGAAATTGAGTGTTAATTCTGCAGCTCGTATTGACCCTGCTCAAGCATTACAATTGTTTGTATATAATACAGAGTCAGAAGTATCAGCTTTTCTAGGACAATGGTGTGAACAACAGTCTAATCCCCTCAGAATTATCGAATGGTTATTTTTATCGGCCAGGGGACATAGAACAATAACAGCACGTGTGGATGCGATAGCAAGTATTATCCGAAAAGGTGTTCAGCGAGCAATATCTATTGCTGGAAAGGAACCGGATCGAGTAGTTGTGCCGTATGCACTGGACCTAATTCAGGCTATGTGTGAATCATCTATGTCCTTCTCGCTGGCTGTGATGAACAAATCCTATCAAACTGAGAACCATTATCCAAAGCATCCACTATTTAAAACTGCTTTAACAATTGTGAGAGATGAGAAACCAGGCCTGTGAGAAACTAAGAAAAACAGCCTGAGAAAGCAAAAGTTGAGGCTGATCAAAGAAATGCCTCAAACACTCGCAAGACAAAACTATGAGTCACAGGGTGCATTCTGTGGAGGTCGGAGCTGATAAGGCTGCCCCAATAACACAAGATGCAGCTGGAGGAGGGAGCCCTGTGGAGACAGGACGGCTCTGCTCTGGGGCACCTGGCCAAAACTTCAAGGGCCATCTGTCCGGTGAATGACCTTTGCTTCATTATCCACAAAATGCATATTAAAGTTAACACCCCTCAATATGCTAACGAGGGCTAACATGATCATGCTAATTGCATCATCCCATGAAACACCTCACCCCTCCCCGTACATGGGATACGTAGGTATGTGGGTCGACCTAGGGGACGGACCCAAGGAAAGTGGGTATAAATCAAGAAGGGGGGGGGGGTGCGGCCCGGGGAGAGAGAGTGCAGTGAAGCGAAGAAGACGGATGCCAGCGAAAAAGACGAATGTCTCCTGTGCCTCCTGGAACCCTCGTCAGCAGGATCAGCGCAGAAACCCAGACCGGTGATCTGTATTTCCCCATTCCCTCTATCTCCCTCTTTTCCCTTTCCCATTAAGCAATGCAAGGCATATTATATTGCTTGCCACAACTTGCTATATACTTAGCCAACTATCGTGTGTTCAGTTAGTACATTGTGGGCAGTTAATAAACGTTTGGACTTGGAGACTTGTTGTCCGCTCCATTGGGGATTTGCGAATCTGAGTCACTTGTCCCCCTCGTCTGAGCGGGACGTGACATTAAAATTGGGGTAGTCGGCAGGATCCCCTTCGGTGTCGGAAAGTCTAATGAGGTACTGGTTCTCTATCCGACCAACTCGGACAGGGAGAACTGGGAATTGGCCCCTCAGCTCTATGCTGGCAAAGGGTCGGAGGGATACCGATTCTCTATCCAATAAGGACAGGGAGAATCGGGAAGTGACCTCTCAGCTCTAAGCCAGGAGAGGTTCGAGCAGTGGCAAGCCATGACTGGCCAGGAAATGTCGGTGCTTGACTGCTCCCCTATTTTTGAGAAACTGAAGGAGTATAAGGCTTGTCCTCCTCCTTTAGTAGAGGTTTGGGCCCACGATAATTGGCATAATCCAGAAGCAGTGGCAAGCTATATCAGTGCACTTGCGGGGCCGCGACCAGGCAAAGGAAAAGCTGTAGTGTGCGCTGTATTAGGGGCAGCACTGACTGCAGCCCAAAAAGATAAACATGTTAAGAAACAATTAGAAGGGGAAATGATCAAATCCTTACAAGATCTGGTAAACGCTCTCCAGGATCAATTGGTTGAGGAACGTAAAGTTACTGAACAAAAAGCTAAACTCTGGCAAGAGCAAACTGAAGTTCTGAAAAGCCAATTAGCTGATGAGCGTAACACCTCTCAGCGATTTCACACGGCTCTGTTAGATGCTTTGGACCGAGAAAAAATCTCACGGTCCGAAAAAGAGGGGAATGAACACGAAACCTGCAATCGGACAGATCTCGGCTCTGTTCCGGATAGTGAACAGGGAGTTACGAGTCTGGCAAAAGCAGCAGCCAGACCCTTGTATCCAACAAAGGAGTTAGAGATAAGCCGAGAAATTTTTTACCCCGAAAATGAGGGGGCAAATTTAAGACCATTAATTAAAACGGAGACCACCGAGGGTCAGGGTGGAAGAGCTCCGCAGGTCACCATTCGAACTACACCATATCCAGCGACTGAGCTTGCGGAAATTCAGGAGAAATACACCAGATGAGCTCAGGAAACTGAGACTGAATACGTGTGGAGGGTGTCTTTGACTGCTGGCAACCGAATCTTGTTATCAGAAGATGAGGCCCAGGGGTACTGGGGGCCAGGGGTTTTCTTAGTTACTGATGACCAGAGAGAGCCGTGGTCGTTAACTCAACGAGCTGCTTATTGGGCTGGGGGTCTGGACCCCTTGGAAAGGGGGGATCCAGTATGTATTGAGACCCCAACCGTAAATCATTTGACTGAAAGTCTGCAGAAGGCTGCTTGTCTCCAATTAATGCATGACAGGCGTTTGGTTCCGCAGCAGCCTGCCCCAATGCTATTAATTGCTAACCCCGATCAAATGACTCCCCTGATTCGGGGCTTGCCGGACTCTTTGAAATCACATGCAGTACAATTACAAGATGGTTTGCGGAATGCATTAGCCCCGCGAGGGGGGAGACGGGCGGGGGGAGAAGCCATGACCTGGGGAGAGATAGCTCAGGACTTAATACATTATGGCCGGAGAATGGGCCTTACCAGGGGAACGGGTAAACCTAAGCCCTCGGTACGCAGAGTGGAACAGCAGGAAAATCCGCCTCCTTCCCCTCTGCAAGTTTTAAGAGCAAAGAGAAACCTCTTGTGGACTGAGGGAATTGGACAGGGGATTCCCCGAGAGTTAATGGATGGTATGCCTACTACAGTTTTAGAAAAGCTCATTCGAGCCTGGAAAGACAAAAGAAAGCTGCCCCCCACAACCGAGCGGACCTTTTGGGCAAAGGGTGGGACAGAGCTGGAAACTAACGAGATGGTGGTAATTGCTTCTCAAACACCAACTGCCCCTGAGGAGGACTTGATTGATTTAGTGTCGGGAAAGTGGACGCGCCATCCCCAGTAAGTGAGCCGGGGGATGGCGGGTGGGTCCACTTAAGGAGGCTCACAGAGAATACTAAAGGAGACTTGCTGATTACCTTTCCGCTCGGTCCCTTTAAAACTCCAGTTACATTTCTAGTAGATACGGGTGCTCAGATTTCAGCACTCCAAACTGAGGTTGCCAAGCGGAATGGCATAATTGCTGACAAAAAGCAGATCTGAGTTACAGATGTTTTCAGGGACTCTAAGCCACAGCCGACTGCTCGGGTGAAATGCTGGTTACCTGGGAATGAAACTGCAACAGAGGCTATTATGATCCTGGGAAATTTCCCCACAAATATCCTGGGACTTGACCTATTGAAGGGACAAGCCTGGGTGGATTCAAAAGGAAGGGAATGGAAATTTGGGTCCTCAACTGCCTCTATAAGACTTTTACAGCAAGCGCCTGCGCTTCCTCCTTCTAAAACTGTTAATGTGAAACCTTACGCCTTACCGTTAGGTGCCAGGGAGGGGATCACTCCGGTAATAGCAGAGCTGCGGGAGGAAGGGATAATCGTTCCAACTCACTCACCCTATAATTCCCCAGTGTGGCCAGTCCGTAAACCTAACGGAAAGTGGCGACTGACAATTGACTATCGGCGATTAAATGCCAATACAGGTCCTCTAACAGCTGCAGTGCCTAACATAGCTGAACTGATTGCAACCATACAGGAACAAGCCCACCAGATCTTAGCAACTATTGATGTGAAAGATATGTTCTTTATGGTCCCCATACAGGAGGCAGACAGAGATGGCTTTGCCTTTACATGGGAAGGTGTGCAATTTACTTTTACACGTCTCCCCCAGGGATACTGCCATTCGCCGACCATCGCTCATTATGCACTAGCGCAGGAGCTTGCTCAAATCCCTCCAAGGGAAGGGGTCAGGATATATCAATATATTGACGATGTTCTGATCGGTGGCTCTGATGCTGCTGCAGTGGGACAGACCCAGACAGAGATAATCACCCACCTAGAAAATTTAGGGCTCCAAATTCCAGCTGAAAAGGTACAACTCCCATCCTCCGAGGTAAAGTTTCTGGGTATTTGGTGGCGGGGAGGAACAGTGTGTATTCCCCCTGAAACTTTAACTACCCTGGAAGAAGTAAAGAGCCCTGAAAATAAGAAGGAGCTGCAACATGCCTTAGGCTTGCTGGTATTTTGGAGGAAACATATCCCCAATTTTTCCATCATAGCTCGTCCTTTATATGATTTGACACGCAAAAGGGCTATTTGGGACTGGACTCCTGTCCATGAAGAAGCCTTAAAGCTGTTAATCTTTGAGGCTGGAGTATATCAGGCTTTAGGGCCGATACATCCAACAGATCCATTCCAAATTGAGTGGGGTTTTGCAATTCATGGACTATCCATACATATGTGGCAACGTGGACCGGAGGGTACCACTCGCCCTATAGGGTTTCATTCGCGCAGTTTCAAAGATGCAGAAAAACGTTACTCGATCTGGGAGAAGGGTCTTTTTGTGGTTAGCCTAGCTTTGCAGGAAGCTGAAAAAATCATAAGGCAGCAACTAATCATTCTACGAGGACCCTTTAAGGTCCTGAAACCAGTACTGGCCGGAACCCCCCCTCCTGTGGGGGTTGCGCAGCGAGACACAGTGAGGAAGTGGTATGCACAATTAGATCATTACTGCCACACGTATCAGATAGAGGAGGGGGCACCCAAAGTGCTCAAAATACAAGATCACCCTGAACCTCCTCCCTCATACATCAAACCTGCTCCCCCATTTGAAACCCATCTAAAGAATGTATGGTTCACCGATGCATCTTCTAGAAGAGAGGGAAAGGTATGGAAATACCGAGCAGTAGCACTGCATGTTGACTCGGGGGACCGAATCATAACAGAGGGTGGGGGAAGTGCTCAGGTGGGAGAGTTAACAGCGGTATGAAGCGTGATTGTTAAAGAAGCTGAGACTGCAGAACCAGGATTTCTTTACACAGACTCCTATGGCGTATTCAAGGGATGTACCGAATGGCTCACATTTTGGGAACAAAACCACTGGGAAGTAAATCGGGTACCAGTGTGGCAGCGTGAGAAGTGGGAGGAAATCTTAAACATTGCAAAATGGAAATCCTTTTTAGTAGGATGGGTTGCTGCACACCAGTCAGGAAATCACCCTGCCCACCTGCTAAACAACCAGGTGGATTCAATGACTCGTTTGATGAGAACTGCTACAGAAGGTGAGGAGGAGAAATGGGAACACTTACTGGAATGGCTGCATGTAAAGCGGGGTCATTCAGGAAGCAAAGATTTGTTTAAAGAGGCAATAAGCAGGGGATGGTCCGTAACCAGGGAATTGTGCAATACCATTATTTCAGCGTGTAGTCTCTGTCGTACTTGGCTGGGAGAGCACAACCCTCTTAAGGACCAACCCCTACACCTAAGGGACAACAAGGGACTATGGGACGCCTGGCAGGTGGATTATATTGGCCCTTTCCGGCTCTCTGAGGGAAAACGCTCTGTATTGGTGGGGGTGGAAATAGTATCGGGCCTAACCCAAGCAGAAACTGTATCTCAAGCAACTGCAGAAAATATGGTGAAGGGGTTAAAACGCTGGTTTAGCTGCTTGCCTAAGCCCAAATCGATCCAATCAGACAATGGTAGTCACTTTACTGCCGGGGTGGTTCAGGAGTGGGCTCAAGATGAAGGAATTCAGTGGATTTTCCATACTCCATACTATCCCCAAGCAAATGGCATTGTGGAACGCACCAATGGACTTTGAAAGCAGGCGCTAAAACCCCTCGAACCAGGATGGCCACAACGGGTGTCAGACGCAGTAATGAAGATAAACAGTGGGTGGGGAATTAATGGGTGCCCACGACTTACCGTGTTCTGTCCTAAGCCTCTGTCCATACTCGCCAGGAAAAAAGAGACTAAAGACCCTGCAAACCCGCTCCATTATCCTGGGCAACCTGTTCTAGTAGACTTGCCCACCGTGGGGCAAGTACCCCTAACCCTAAAAACTCCCATCAATATTTGTTCATGGGTGGCTACTGATGCCCATGGGAAAGAATACCGCATCAATACCAGGTGGATTGTCCCTTCTTTCTAACCATCATTGTTTTGTTATGTATATATGTGTTTTACAGGGCATTGATCCTGGACGACAGGAGACCTATGTTACTTTTAGCACTTTCAATGGTTGTAGGCATTATTGGCTAGTTATTATTTGTAATCTGCTTACATTATTATATAATTTGTGGAATCATACCTGCTGGGTGTGGAATAAATCATTGCCAATCAATTACAATCAACAATCCAGGAAATTTTACAGGTACATTTAATGAGTTCACTTATTGGAAGGCTAACCTGGAGCTGTGCCTTATGTTACCTTATTGGGAATCACCTCCAAAATAAAGGAAGCCTGTGAGTCACCTGTGACTGCAAACTGGTGCTTGCAAATACCAAACAGATTACAGTGCTAGCTCATATAACTGTATGTGGTCCTTACAACACCACATCCATCAGCAGCAAGATGAAGTAATCAAAGACTAGCTGGAGGGGTCTGATCCCACAAATTAAGCATTAATGAATTGTACCTGAATATTAAGTTGTATTCCCATTTTAATCCTTATAGACCTGATAATGTAATTGTGTAACCACAAATAGTTCTAGAAAATTTAACTTAGCAATTCTATGCACTAACAAGGTATGCCTTTAAGGAATTAAAGGTGCAGACCCAAGAAGCATCTAAGATGGCATTGCAGAATCCGGCTAGCATTGCTGGAGGAACATGGACTGTGCGGTGTGCTGAATCTAACTGAGGGAGAATGCTGCATCACCATCCACAATGCCACCACCTCTATAGAGGAGACCCGTGCCATGATGAAGAAGATCACCAACAGGAAGTGAGAACCTTTTTATTGACTGATGGACTAGTTTGATGGATGGAACCCTGGGTCATGGGTCACATCACTGGGATCCTCAGGACTCACAGGGTAGGGAAGATGGCTTATAAATATAAGTATTGTGATATTATGCAAATTTTTACTTTTAATAATATACCTTGCAGCAATTAGCTATATACTCTCTCACCTTCTGTCTTCTTTTCCCTATACCTTTTGGGATCACAATGGTCAAAGAAGAACTTGGAGTGTTTGAGTCACGGGGTGGGATGTGAGAGACGAGAAACCAGGCCTGTGAGAAACTAAGAAAAACAGCCTGAGAAAGCAAAAGTTGAGGCTGATCAAAGAAATGCCTCAGACACTCGCAAGACAAAACTATGAGTCACAGGGTGCATTCTGTGGAGGTCGAAGCTGATAAGGCTGCCCCAATAACACAAGATGGGACTGGAGGAGGGAGCCCTGTGGAGACAGGACGGCTCTGCTCTGGGGCACCTGGCCAAAACTTCAAGGGCCATCTGTCCGGTGAATGACCTTTGCTTCATTATCCACAAAATGCATATTAAAGTTCACACCCCTCAATATGCTAACGAGGGCTAACATGATCATGCTAATTACATCATCCCATGAAACACCTTACCCCTCCCCGTACATGGGATACGTAGGTATGTGGGTCGACCTAGGGGATGGAATTGTGTTCAATTAGTACATTGTGAGTAGTTAATAAATTTTTAGACTTGGAGACTTGTTGTCCGCTCCATTGGGGATTTGCAAATCTGAGTCACTTGTCCCCCTCATCTGAGCGGGACGTGACAACAATGACTGCTGTTCCTGTCATTAGTCGACAACCTTTACAGGCTTTAACAGTATTTACAGATGCCAGCAGCAAGACCAAAATGGCAGGATTTGTTTGGCAGGAGAATGGAATATGGCAATCAGAACGTTTTGTTTGCGATACATCTGTACAGATTTTGGAGCTTAAAGCGGTGATTGCTGTGCTTAACCGCTGGATCATTCAAGATTTAAACATTGTGACTGATTCTTTATATGTGGCAGGTGTAGTACAACGAATCGAAAGGGCCTTGTTAGGACATGTGAACAATCCCACCCTTTTCCAGGCCTTTGTCGACTTACGAAATACTGTTAATCATCGCACGCATCGGGTTTTTAGCATGCATATAAAGAGCCATACTAGGCTCCCTGGAGGTCTTGTAGAAGGCAACGCTCAAGCTGATCAGTTGGTTGCCGCTTTAGCAGACACGCATAACATTGTTCAAGAAGCCTACAAATCTCATGCCTTTTTTCACCAGTCTGCAACTGCATTACGTAAGCAATTTAACATCCCTAAGACCCAAGCACGGGCGATAGTGGCTGCTTGTCCAGACTGTGCCACTCCCACACCGCTACAGGACGGTGGTGCGAATCCTCGTGGCTTACAGCCACGGGAAGTTTGGCAAACTGATATCACTGTATTTCCGCCTTTTGGGCGTCTTCGCTACTTACATGTGTCAGTGGATACCTGTTCCTCATTTATATGGGCCTCTGCTCATGCTTCTGCCTCGGCAGCAGCAGCTCGTCAACATTGGACGCAAGCGATTGCGGTTATGGGGTGTCCAAAGAAAATTAAAACTGATAATGGTCCCGGATATCGGGCAGCCTCCACCACTGCCTTTTTACAACATTGGGGAATTCAGCTTCTCCACGGAGTACCACACAACTCTACTGGGCAAGCAATCGTTGAGCGCGCCCATCGTATATTGAAACATCACCTTGTTATTTTGAAAAAACAGGGGGAGACGGGGGTTCCCCTCATGAGATATTGGCAAAAACATTATTTGTTTTAAATTGGCTTAATATACGTGGAGGGCAAGATGAACCGCCTGCGCGAATACGCATGCAAACAAACAAGCATGATTATTCTTTTCAAAAAATTCAAGTGCAATTGTATTCCCCTGTGGTGGTTTGACCTTGGCTAAATGCCAGGTACCCACCAAGTCGCTCTATCACTTCCCCCCCTTTCCCCTTTTTTTCTCAATAGGGCAAAGAAGGGAAAGAAAATAAGATAGGAAAAAAAACCAACCAACCCTTGTGGGTAAAACAACAGCAGTTTTAATATAAGCAAAGCGAAGCAAAGGTCCGCGCGCGGAAGCAAAAAAAAGCAAACAGATTTATTCTCTACTTCCCATGAACAGGCGATGTCGGGCCTTCTCAGGAAGCAGGGCTCCCATACGCGGAGGGGTTGCCTCGGAGGACCAAGGGTGACCCCACCCCCTTCCTCCTTTCTCCCAGCTTTATACTGAGCAGCCGTCAGATGGTCTGGAATATCCCTTTGGTCAGTTGGGGTCAGCTGTCCTGGTTGTGTCCCCTCCCAAGATCTTGCCCACCCCGTCCCACTGTGGGGGGGGGAAATGTCGGAAAGAGCCTTGGTGCTGTGTAAGCACCACTCAGCAGTAGCCACACCACCAGGGTGCTATCAACACCCTGCCAGCTCCCAACATCAAACACAGCACCATGGGGGCTGCTACAGGGGAAAACCAATTCCGGCTCAGCCAGATGCGGTACACCATGCCTGTATTTCACCTATGCACAACTTCTGCAACAATGTCCAATTTTATAGTTCACTTAACCTGAAATTTGCTCTGTTCCTAATGTCAAGCTAATTAAATCCCTTCCCTCAGTAACTTTGTATTTCAGTTAGAAGAAATACAGAGTCTCTATCTATTGCAATGTATCCCTTGGAAAACCAGAATCATTAAACTTCCATTTAAATAAAAGATTTTTTCACATTATTTGTCTGTTCATTATTCATAACAACAGCACAATATTGCAATAACTGGAGGTGCATTTGTTGTGGTTTGAACTCAGCCGGTAGCAAATCGCCATGTGGCCAGTTGTTTACTCCCCTGCTCAAGGTGAAAAAGGGAGGGACAAATAAAAAGAAAAAATTTGTAGGTTAAATAAAAAAAAAAATTACTAGCAAAACCAACAGTAATGATAGTAGTCCAAAACGGGTAAAATGCAGTAGTGGCTCCGTGATGTCAAGCTACTTTTAAAATGAAAGCTCTAAGCTTGTACTGTTGCACATGTCCATTCATTAGAAAGATTTATGTCGTGACTGTTTAGACTTGAAGGTATGTGAAGCAACTGACTTTCTAAAGGTGGGTGGTCTAATTCTTGCATTGTATTTATTACTTTGTGGGAATACAACAGAAGATTGGCGAGGAGGACTGCAAACACACTCAAGTGACTTGCAGCTGGGGTGCCAAAAAACACATATATCTCACTAATTGTTGTTTAGCCCTGTGTGCTTGATGGGTAGAATGTCTGCATTTAGATAACACAGGCCTGTGAGAGACTCAGAGGCACCTTATCAAACATCCTTGATATTCCTGCCCTTCTGTGGGAAAGATCAAAGCACAGTGGAAAAGTACACCTGCAAAAATCCCTGATAGATACAGGCGAAAGCAGCAGATTTGAGATCTTTTCTTTCTTCTCCTCTTTCTGGCTATCAAGGACTGAGCTCCACAGTGTCTGTGTCCCCGCTTGTGTGCCTCTGCCCGGGTGCTGCTGTGGTCATGAGGTAACGAGAATAAATTTGCTCTTTGCATTTCATCTGTGGTTTTGTGGTTGTTCCTGCGTCCTGCCTGTGCTGGCTCATACAGCAGCATGACCACACTTTTCAAGAGGGATAAAATACACATTATCCACAACTAAAATGCATGCTTTCCTAATTCTAACCTTACTTTTTTTGCTTCTTTGTAAGCAAGAACCAGCTGTAGAAGGACCACCAGAAACAGTGTAACCTTCCCATAGTATCTGCGTAATACACCTACTGCAGAAAAGTTCAAGAAGCAATGGCATAAATTCTTTCTTCTCACAACATGGAAACCCTGAAAAGAAAAGAAAACATCTGAGAAGATGCACAAGCTTCTTTGCCAAACCTGGAGAAGTACTGAAACATCTTTGAGGGGGGTCGGAAGTAATCATCATGCATTTGAGTCACGGAAATCTTGTAGACTTATGAAAATTTAATCAACAGATCTAAAGGGGCTGAACTTGCAAGTATTACAACCTGTAAAACTTGGTATAAAACACTCAAAACACGGCAGCTTGGAAACGCTACCCGATTATAACCGTGTTATTGTTCTGGCAGCGAGGCCGGGGTGCTTTTTTCGGGTGAGGGGAGAGGCCGCGGAGGGGAGGGTGAGCAGGGGCACGGTCGGGGTTTAGCGCCCACCCCGCGGCCGGTCCGGACGTCCGGGGGCAGGAGGGGAAGGGGCGGACCGGGCCCATCGATGGGGGTGGCTGCTCTGCGCTCGGCTCTTCCGTCTTGCCTCTCGGCTCTGGATTAGCGAAACTGGCGACGTGGGATAGTCGCCGGCCTGGCCTCGGTCCTTGCTTTGCCCGCTGGGGTGAAGCCAGGGCTTGGAGCCGGCTGCGCCGTAGTGCAGCGGAGCCGGGGGGGACCCAGCCGCCGCAGCGTTCTCGCCGGCGGGACGCGGAGGCAGGGGGCAGCCGCGGCGCTCTCCTGCCGTAGTCCCGCCGGCGCGGTGCAGTGAGGGGCGGCGGCGGGGGGCCCCCGGTGGGCGGTGGGGCCATGGCGCTGCGGGCCCGGGCGCTGTACGACTTCAGGTCGGAGAACCCGGGGGAGATCTCGCTGCGGGAGCACGAGGTGCTGAGCCTCTGCAGCGAGCAGGACATCGAGGGCTGGCTGGAGGGCGTCAACAGCCGCGGCGACCGCGGCCTCTTTCCGGCCTCCTACGTGCAGGTGATCCGCGCCCCGGCCGCCGAGCCGCCGCTGCCCACCCGTTACACTAACCTCCCCGCCGGTGGCTTCGAGCCGCTGCCGCCCTCCACCGTCTTCAAGCCGGCGACACAGCAGGCCCCGGCGGCGGCGGCGCCCGAGCCTTTCCCACTGTTCCCCTCCGCCGGGTACACCTTCCCGCTGGCGCCCTACGGCGGCTCCTACCAGCCCAGCCAGGGCAGCGATGACGACTGGGATGATGACTGGGATGAAAGCTCCACGGTGGCTGATGAGCCGGGAGCCTTGGGCAGCTCCTACCCCGACTACGAGGCAGCAGGCGGCCGGGCCTCTGGCCGCTATCGCCTGTCCACACGGTCTGAGCTGTCCCTGAGCTCCCGCGGTGGCCACCTGGCAGGCCACCTGCATCCACCCAGCAGCAGTGCCAAGAGCTCAGCCATGGTGAGCCGCAACCTCAACCGCTTCTCCACGTTTGTCAAGTCTGGTGGGGAGGCCTTTGTGCTGGGTGAGGCATCAGGCTTTGTGAAGGATGGGGATAAGCTGTGCGTGGTGCTGGGCTCCCGGGGCCCTGAGTGGCAGGAGAACCCCTACCCCTTCCAGTGCTCCATTGAGGACCCCACCAAGCAGACCAAGTTCAAGGGCATGAAGAGCTACATCGCTTACAAGCTGGTGCCCAGCCACACCGGGCAACAGGTACACCGTCGCTACAAGCACTTTGACTGGCTCTACGGGCGCCTAGCCGAGAAGTTCCCTGTCATCTCCGTGCCCCATTTACCGGAGAAACAGGCCACTGGCCGCTTTGAGGAAGACTTCATCTCCAAACGTCGCAAAGGCCTGGCCTGGTGGATGGACCACATGTGCAGCCACCCTGTGCTGGCTCAGTGCGATGCTTTCCAGCACTTCCTCACCTGTCCCAGCACAGATGAGAAGGCCTGGAAACAAGGCAAGCGCAAGGCTGAGAAGGATGAGATGGTGGGTGCCAACTTTTTCCTGGCCATCACTGTCTCCACTGGCCCTGGGGCCAGCCTGGACTTGCAGGAGGTGGAAAGCCAGGTGGATAGCTTCAAAGCCTTCACAAAGAAGATGGATGAGAGCACCCTGCAGCTTAATCACACGGCCAATGAGTTTGCCCGCAAACAAGTCACTCGTTTCAAGAAGGAATACCAGAAGGTGGGGCACTCCTTTAAGTGCCTCAGTCAGGCGTTTGAGCTGGACCAGCAGGCCTTTTCGGCTGGCCTCAACCAAGCCATAGCCTTCACTGCAGAAGCATATGATGCTATTGGGGACCTCTTTGCAGATCAGCCCCGGCAGGACCTAGATGCTGTAATGGATTTGTTAGCGCTGTATCAGGGGCATTTGGCCAACTTTCCAGACATCATCCACGTCCAGAAAGGTAACACCCTTATGTGTTTTCTGAAACGATGAAGTTTTATGTATCAGTGGTATGCACACAGATATAGAGACAAAGTGCTAAATTTGCTTTGCATCTGGCTTGTTGGCCTTGGGTTAAATCTTTCAGTGTTTACTCAGGTAAACTGTTGCTAAAAATACAAAAAACACATCAGTGACAGTTTTCATACTGTGCCAAAGGTCTAGACATTGTTGGGAATTTTATTGGTCAGAGGTTACTGTGTTTGGCTGTGTATCTCTGAAAGAAACTACATCTGCCTATACCACTGATACATTAAAGATTAATGGGCTTGTTTACAAACCCTGGAGATCAAGTGATATGAACACATCTATTACTCTTTAATGCATGTTAGGTATCTTAAATCTCTGATCTAGTTGATAATGAATATGAAGTAATCTGAAGATGGAGATACTCTGACCACCTTGTTCGAGGTGCACATGGTGGTGTGTGCATTTTTCAGTGTCAGACATTCAGATGAGATGTTTAAAGCTGCTGGGGTTTGTCGGTTTGGCCATGCATTAAACTCTTTTGGTGCTTTTGTAAGGATGATGGTCTGCCATGATGTTCTTAGTTGGAGTTGTTCATCCTTTGCCCTTATTATCATAAAAAGATGTTGCTCACCTGTTATCCTTTCATCATCTTTCTAGCTGAAACATGCTTCTGAGGTTCAGGTTGCTGTTTGTATGGCACTTTTTGGTCCATTGGAGAGAAAGAAACTCCAAAAATTAAAGAATCATCTGCTATCTAACTAGTGATGCTTGTCCAGATAAATAGAAGTTTGTAGCACTATATATGTGTAGATGATTTCTCAGCTGAGAAATTAATACTATTCATATATTTTTCACCATTGTGAGAAGACTAGTCCATCATTCATTCTTTTTGCTGTTATATATGATCAGGGATGTGTGGGGATTAGAGCTGTAAAAGAGACCAAGAAAACATCACATATGCTGCACAGAAACAGGTGTGTGTAACAGTTATCCAAGAAAATGCATGAGCTGCTTTATTGAAAATTATTTTGGAGATTAATAAGTGGTGTTCTGCACCCCAGGAGGCAGAACTTGAATTGTCACCCATGGTGGATCAGTCTCTTGTGCCCTTGCGTGACATTTCCAAGGTTTTTGCATCTGGAACAGTACCTTGAGTTTTATGATAAAAGAGTTGGGAGAGTGTTTTCAACAGATCAAAAAGGCAGGCTTTTGGGAGGTATGCTGGGAAAAACTAAGGAGGCACAAAGTGCACAATTTTTTGTTATTTTAAAAAGTAAGCTTTTCATTAAAATTGCATGCATCAAAGTCAGATCTCCATTCTCCTGACAAATCTTGAAAACTGTGAGTGGAAACTTAAACAATCAATATTATTTTGAAGAGAAATGGGAAGCGTGCAGTCTAACCTTAGAGGAGTTGTTCTGTTAGCTGCTGTGGCATTGTGTTCTGATAACAACTTTAAAGTATTTTAAATTTGGAGAGAAGGATGACCTTGGTAATGCCTCGTGTTTTGGAGTAGAGGATTTTAAAATGAGTTGTCAACTAATAATAGGATTATTATTGGACTCGATGATCCCAAGGGTCTTTTCCAACCTGAATGATTCTATGATTTATGATTTTTGGAGACTTTACTTTGAGGAGAGGATTGGGAATAATAAGATACTCAACCCATATTTCCTTCAACCTGCATGTCTCTGTTTCATTTATAGTTCTGTTTAAATTTGCAGGGAAAGTTCATCTAAATGAGCTTCCACTAGAGCAGTGCATGTGCATGATGGTATGTAGAGCTGATTTTGTGCCATAACACTGTCCTGGAACTGGTTGGAGAAACCTACAGCTTGTCTGCGTGCAGGTATTAATGCTCCAGCACCTCTGGGCTAACACTGCCTTCAACACAATATTATCCCTGGTACATACTTGCCATCAGAAAATGGCATGGACTCGAGATATTGGTCTCTTGAGTGTCCATGCTCATCATAGGAATAGGGTTAGATGTAACATGTTTGTTGTTGTCATTCCCTTTGCAAAATAGGCAAACTGGAAGAAAACTGAGGGGAAGATGTTTTTTACCCCCAGTATATTGCTGTTTTATTACTTTTAAGAGTTACTTGTTACAAGGTATAACTTTTCAGTTCTAAACTATAAACTTCAGATGAAAATAGGAACTGTTTGGTGTTCTTACAACAGAAGAGCTTTCTTTTAAATTTATGAACTGGGATAGCTGTCAGTATTTGAGAATTATTGTCTGTATAGACCAAACAAAAATCATGGTGATAATAGATCATCTGAAAAATAGAGTTGACATGTCTTTCAGTGTTTTATTTTCTAGTGTAGAACAACTTCTTGCAGTAAAATGACCCCAAAGTGCCCTTAGAAGTGGTAGAAACAGCAGGCTGATTGACATATTGCTTACATGGCCATGACTTTAAAAATACGAACTCTGAAGTTAGGAGTACTTCTTCATTTTTCTTCTACATAGTGCAAATGTATTGTCCACTTGGGATAAAAACCAAATCCTTTTCTAGATTCCAGTTCTACATTACTCTAGACCTGAGAAGGACCAAAAAATAAAGGCTGCTATGCCCAAAATATACCCATATCTGTGGGTAGAATATTAGACTGCCTGGTCTTGTTATGGGTTTGCTCTACTGCAGATAGTTGAACAGCTGATTAATGTGATTTGGAAGTGTGTTTTGTGGTATAGACTGAGAAGTCTGCATTTCTGCAACTTTTCTTCTTCAAAAAGAAGGCCAGAGAATCTCTGAGCCAGAGACAAAAATTTCCCTCTGTTCAGGTTTTATCTTTTCTCCTAGAATTATGAACCAAAGCCATGTAAGCCCCGTTATTGCTTTGTCTGTGTATCAGCAGGAAAATGTGTTAACCATTGTGCTTTTAATTGCTCCAGAGTTTAGGTCTTTCTGCCTCCTGTGTTGAGGACATCATGCATGATCTGAAGTATGCAGAAAGGGATTGTCATTTTGGTCACTTGTGTAAAACATGTGGACCAATGGGCTGTGGGAATATTTTCAAACTGCTTATTATCTTATTAATATTGTAAGTATTTTATGAAATGGCAATAACTTCAATAGGCGATTTTAAAAAATTCCTTTCCTTCATCTTGTGCACCCAGTGTTTGAGGAATTTTCTGTAAGGGAAGGAAGAGTTGAAGTTCCTGCTCCAGAAGAGACAGAGGAAGGATTTGAACTCCCACATGCCAGTTGAGGACCCATATGCCAGGTTTAGTACACTTGAAAACTAAGCTGCACTTTTGTCATTTGTTTTGCAGTACTGGTGTGTCTTTCAAGAAATACTGGTTTCAGTTGCTTTAATTTCAAGAAGAAAAGCAGCCTCCCATCTTCATTTGTAATGGATAATGCCGCCTTTTCTGTGTTTTTAAGGTATACTTGTGGAAATTCCCTAGGCATACTTGGCAAAATAATTCCTAAATATTAATTGCTAGAGCTTCACTCAACTGATGAGATCTTCTGACTTACATAATCTTCAACATAAACGCTCACTGCAGGCCCATGCAAGTTCAAGTTCAGAAAATTTATGCGCATTTGAGATAGTGTATGCTTGTACTGTAGCTCATGCTGGTCTGGCTGTCTTGTCTATTTGCTTAGTGAGAGTAGAGAAGTTATGGGGTTTGGGGTTTCTTTCATTCAAGTTTTGTTTGAGGAATTACTATAATTGGCCTCTTGTGATTCCTGTAAGCGGAAGAAATACTAACTTGCTGCTTCATCTCTGCTTTCCAGATTTCTCCTTTCTCTTAACATTATGATTTTAACACTTGATAAACTTTTGGTTATGATTTTTACAAAATAGATTTGAGAAAACAACCTGAATGTTTTCTAAGATGTAGGCAGCAATTCCATTTCCTCTGCATGCCAAGATTTAAAAGAATTATTTAAAAAAATATCTGAATGACCCTTTTGCTTCTTGATCACTATTTTTGAAAAGTAAAATAAGGCCAATGGTCTTATTTACCTGAAGCAAACTTAATTCTAGAAATGTCTAAAGAATGTTTAAAGAATGTGCTGGGAGTGTTTTTAGAATATCTTACAAATTATAGGAAAAAAACCATATTCCAGCTGGGAATGCATCAAAAAACCCCAAACAGCACTGAAACCTGGAGCTCTCTATAACATTTTCAGCGAATTATTTTTTTTGGGGGGGAGTGGGGAGGAGTATGTGTGTTCATAAATAAATCAGATTGGTCAAAATTCACACCTAAGATTTTATATCACAATTTAAAAGCGGTGTTTTTCTCTCTTGCTTGCTTTCTAGCCTCTTAAATTTGTTGTGCAGACCTGTTTTTTTCTGTCCCTATTTTTCCTTTATCCGTCTTTTTTTTTTTCTTCCCCCTCCATCCCTCAGATACATAAACTTTGCATGGGGTTCAACTCAGGTAACTACTGTCTAAGAGCTAGGCATGTAATCCTAGCCAGATGACCCTCACAACAGTAAAAAGAGATGGGTACCTACATTTCATCTGTTTAAGGACTTTGAAAAAAGATGGATTGCTCTAGGATGACTGTTGTATTTCTTGCCCTCTCAGTTTCCCCATTGCTGTTACAGAAATGATGTAGTGTTGTCTGCTTGCTGCTAAATCACCCAATATTACCTCCCAGTAACCTGAAGGAAATTGAGACTTTTAGATGGCTAAAATATGAAAGAATCTAGAAACTGTATAAAATTATAGCTTCCTTGGTGTGTGTAAATCACACAGAGGACAACAATGAGCAAGACTAAAATTGAGCAATGGCCTTACTTGAAGAAGATTAAACAGGGGAAAAAAAAATTGACTTCTATGTCCTGTTTACCTAAAAGATGCATGGGTCATCTTAAATATGTTTGTTTTTTCTCTTTTCCTCTCCCTCCACCATCTCTTCTTACCTTACCTTTCTAAAGGAGCAAGATTTATGCAGTCGTGATGTGTTTATCTTTCCTGTTACCTTTTGGAACCTGTTAGCCTGATATCATACAAATTCAATGATGGAGAGATGTTTCATAGCTGATAAAATCCCAGTGATTTTTTTCAAAAACAGCTGGTAGCAGAGGAAGAGTATAACTGTACCTCCTATGGGAAAGACTGCATGCATTACTGCACACTAGAAAGTCTGTCCAGACTGCCCATTTAGTCTCAACAGGCTGGAGAAGTTTTGATCAGAGCTCACACCCATAGATTTGACCAAAGGCAGTACATTGTCAGCTCTTGTGATCTTACAGGTACTTTGCTCACTGCAGGCCCTGTCTACTGGGAAAACCTTGTGGACAGCTAGAGAGTAGCAGGACAGTGTAGATATTGAAAAAGTAAAAATTATTTTGTAGAAAGAGGAAGTAATTTTATTTCAAAGGCTATGTAATACCTTTTCAACTTGAAGCTTCTGAAGAATCTAGATGGTGAGATGATTCTCTCTTGCAACTGAGAGAACTCCAGGTCTTGCTAAAAGGACTTCCATCCAAACAGGGAAGACAAGAATTGGTAGACTGAAAACGGAAAG
Source organism: Strix aluco (assembly GCF_031877795.1). NCBI lineage: Eukaryota > Metazoa > Chordata > Aves > Strigiformes > Strigidae > Strix > Strix aluco. The sequence continues at coordinate 46,886,405 of NC_133970.1, read as the reverse complement.
TAGCTCCCAGAGCAATTCCGAGTCTTTGTAAGCATGTTATTAAAAACAAACAAGCTGGCTGATTTTTCTGTTTTGCAAGTCACCTTTGAAACAAGGACATGTTTCAGCCTTTTCAGCATCTTTCCATGTCTTCATTGTTACACTTTGTTTGAACAGTTAAAATGCTAAGTTAATGTGTGCAGACTGTATAAACTCATCCAGCTGGTACCTTATTTATTTTAAATTGCCTGGTTCAAATAGCACAGAATTTGAAATTCTAATTAAAAAAAAAATGAAATTGCAGTTGGCTTAGCCCCGAAAACAGCTTTATCAGCAGACTAGAGCAAACAAATGGCAAACACTTTCTACACAATCTTGTTTATATCTTTCATGAAGGCCATGAGAATTTAAATTAAAAATAAAAAAAAACAACTAGTGAAAAGTGCGTTTTGGAGTGAATGTCTCAAGAAATTGGTAACAGAATAGATACATTTAAAGAATATATTCAGGTCTTGTCAGTGATTGTTCTTGTAGCAGAGCAGGGAGAAGAGATGGTTTCAGCCTTTGTTTTAGGTAGGTACTGAAGTGCTAAGGCTTGGACAACAGGCCCAAGGCAGAGTTGACCTATAGATGAATCCTGTATATTTTATAACTGATAACCATTGTGCTAGTAGGTATTGTACTAAGTTATAACAACCCACTTATGCTGGTGTAAAAAGTGCTAAAGTGTTGAAGTACTGAAGCCTGAGCAACAGGCCCAGAGCTGAAGCTGCTAACCTAGTATGTAGTCATTACAGAATCACAGAATCAACTAGGTTCGAAAAGACCTTGAAGATCATCTAGTCCAACCATTAACCTAACACTGCCAGTTCCCATCTACACCATATCCCTCAGCGCTATGTCGACCCGACTCTTAAACACCTCCAGGGATGGGGACTCCACCACCTCCCTGGGCAATCCATTCCACTGCCTAATAACCCGTTCTGTAAAGAAATACTTCCTGACATCTAGTCTAAACCTTCCCTGGCGCAACTTGAGGCCATTCCCTCTTGTCCTATCGCTTGTTACTTGGTTAAAGAGGCTCATCTCCAGCTCTCTGCAACCTCCTTTCAGGTAGTTGTAGAGAGCGATGAGGTCTCCCCTCAGCCTCCTCTTCTCCAGACTAAACAACCCCAGTTCCCTCAGCCGCTCCTCGTACGACATGTGCTCCAGACCCTTCACCAGCTTCGTTGCCCTTCTCTGGACACGCTCGAGTCATTCAATGGCCTTTTTGTAGTGAGGGGCCCAAAACTGAACACAGTCATCGAGGTGCGGCCTCACCAGTGCCCAGTACAGGGGTAAGATCCCTTCCCTGTCCCTGCTGGCCACGCTAGTGCTGATACAAGCCAGGATGCCATTGGCCTTCTTGGCCACCTGGGCACACTGCTGGCTCCTGTTCAGCCGGCTGTCAATCAACCCCCCCAGGTCCCTCTCTGACTGGCAGCTCTCCAGCCACTCCTTCCCAAGCCTGTAGCGCCGCTGGGGGTTGTTGTGGCCCAAGTGCAGCACCCGGCATTTGGCCTTATTGAAACTCCTCCAGTTGGCCTCAGCCCATCGCTCCAGCCTGGCCAGGTCTCTCTGCAGAGCCTCCCTACCCTCGAGCAGATCAACACTCCCACCCAACTTGGTGTCGTCTGCAAACTTACTGAGGGTGCACTCGATCCCCTCGTCTAGATCATCAATAAAGATGTTAAACAGGAGTGGCCCCAAAACCGAGCCCTGGGGGACACCACTCGTGACCGGCCGCCAACTGGACTTACCTCCATTCACCACAACTCTTTGGGCCCGGCCATCCAGCCAGTTTTTTACCCAGCGAAGCGTGTGCCCATCCAAGCCTCGAGCAGCCAGTTTCACCAGGAGAATGCTGTGGGAAACGGTGTCAGAGGCCTTACTGAAGTCAAGGTAAACTACATCCACAGCCTTTCCCTCATCCAATAAGCAGGTGGCCCTGTCGTAGAAGGAGATCAGGTTTGTCAAAGCAGGACCTGCCTTTCATAAACCCATGCTGACTGGGCCTGATCATCTGGTTGTCCCTCATGTGCTGTGTGATGGTACTCAGGATGAGCTGCTCCATCAGCTTCCCGGGCACCGACGTCAAGCTGACAGGCCTGTAATTTCCCGGATCATCCTTCCGACCCTTCTTATAGATGGGCATCACATTGGCCAGTTTCCAATCTGTCGGGACCTCCCTGGTCAGCCAGGACTGCTGGTAAATGATGGAAAGCGGCTTGACGAGCACCCCAGCCAGCTCCTTCAGCACCCTTGGGTGTATCCCATCCGGTCCCATAGACTTGTATATGTCTATGTGATGCAGTAGGTCACTGACTCTCTTCTGGAGTGCGGGGGGGTTGTTCTCCCAGTCTCTATCATCTGGCTGAGGAGGCTGGATTCCCTCAATACAACTAGTCTTGTTATTAAAGACTGAGGCAAAGAAGGCATTAAGCACCTCAGCCTTCCCCTCATCACTTGCTACCAAGTTTCCTTCAGCATCTAGCAGGGGATGGAGACTCTCCCTGGTCTTTCTTTTGCTGTTGATGTACTTATAGAAACATTTCTTGTTGTCCTTGATTGCTGAAGCCAGGGTAATTTCCAGCTGGGCTTTAGACCTCCTGATTTCCACCCTGCATAGCCTCACAGCCTCTTTGTAATCACTGTGAGTGGCTAGCCCCTTCTTCCAAAGGCTGTAAACTCTCCTTTTCTCCTTGAGTTCCAGCCAAAGCTCCCTGTTCAGCCAGGGTGGTCTTCTCTGTCGCCGGCTTCTCTTACAGCACCTGGGGACTGCCTGCTCCTGAGCCATTAACACTTCCTTCTTAAAGAGTGCCCAGCCTTCCTGGACCCCTATACCCTTCAGGATCGTCTCCCAAAGGATCCTGTCAAGCAGGTGCCTAAACAAGACAAAGTCAGCCCTTTGGAAGTCCAGGATGTCAGTTCTGCTTAGCCCTCTCCTGGCCTCTCTAAGAATAGAGAACTCTATTATTTCATGATCGCTGTGCCCTAGTCGTCCTCCGACCGCCACATCATCCACCAGTCCTTCTTTGTTCACAAGGAGGAGATCCAGCAGGGCACCTTCTCTGGTTGGTTCTCTCACCAGCTGTTTTAGGAAGTTGTCCCCCACACATTCCAGGAATCTCCGGGACTGGTCCCGCTCTGCTGTGTTGTATTTCCAGCAGATGTCTGGGAAGTTGAAGTCCCCCACAGGAACAAGGGCAAGCGATTGTGAGATTTCTCCTAAATGCCTATAGAATATTTCATCCACCTCTCTGTCCTGGGTGGGTGGCCTATAGTAGACTCCTACTACATCTGCCCTGTTGGCCTTCCCCCTGATTCTAACACAAAGACACTCCACCCTGTCTTCACTACACTTGTACTCAAGGCAATCATAACAGTCCCTAACATACATTGCTACCCCGCCGCCTCTCCTACCTTGTCTATCCCTTCTAAAGAACTTGTAGCCATCAACAGGCGCACTCCAGTCATGGGAGACCTCCCACCATGTTTCTGTAATAGCCACGATATCATCATTTTCCTGTTTCATCATGGCTTCAAGCTCCTCCTGTTTGTTACCCATGCTGTGTGCATTGGTATACATGCACTTCAGCTGGGCTGATGTTTTTCCCCCTTCCCCCTTCAGATCTAGTTTAAAGCTCTGTCATGAGCCCAGCTAACTCCTGCCCCAAGATCCTCTTCCCCTTCTGGGACAAGTGCATCCCATGTAAGGCCCAGAGGTCTGGTGCCCTGTATACCAACCCATGATTGAAAAAACCAAAGCCCTGACGGTGACACCAGTCTTGAAGCCACGAATTCATCTGTTGTGTTCTTCGGTGTTCATCCTCATCCATCCCCCCAACTGGAGGGATGGAGGAGAACACAACCTGTGCCCCCGACCCCTTGATCAGTTTCCCCAAGGCCCTGAAATCTCTCTTCATTGATTTAATACTTCTCCTGCTAATGTCGGTGCTACCTACCTGAAAAACCAGAAGAGGGTAATAGTCCTTGGGTTTGACTAGAGAGGGGAGTCTTCTTGTGAGGTCCTTGACGCGGGCCCCAGGGAGGCAGCAGACTTCCCTATGATGCGGGTCTGGTCTGCATATGGGGCCTTCGACACCCCTCAGAATGGAGTCACCCACTACAATGACTCTTCTGGGGTTCCTTTCAGAGCTGGTTTTAATACCATTAACAAAGTATGTAAGCTCACTAGTGAAAGATGCAGCTTAGACAGAATATAATCAGTAGTGAGGATGAAATGCTGAGAGAATGTATCCAACTTCCCTTGTTTAGCCTTGTTCAAGGCTGAGAACCCAAGTATTTGGCCTTGTTAGAAACTCCCTTGGTTCCCCCCCGAGCCCTGGCCAGGCTTTGGGTGGAATCCAACAGGAGAATGAAACCAGAAATTTTCCCCTCAAAACAAAGGTGCCAGCTATTCTGGCTTGTCGATCTCTGGTATATAAGGCTGGACCCGCTCACAGCGACTTTGGAAGCCTCACCTACGGGTGGACGCACCGCGTAGGATTTCCCACTTGCCGGGACAGGCTCTCCAAATCCTCGCTGTAACCGGGGCTGCCCAGCGCCTGCAGGTCTGGATGATGATGATAATATATGCAAGTGGTGATGTATTTCTCTTAATCACTATTCTCTCTCTCTTGTAGTAATGATTTGATGCATTACCCTGTATTTCCTTGTTTGTTGCTTTAAGTGCACTATTCTGCTTTTTTCTTACTGCATGTTCTCTGTATTACACTGTTACATTACTTGGTTATTACCAGTAAAATACACCTGCTCTTTTCACTCTGGTGTCCGAGTTTAATTGGTATCCTTAATCAGCAAAACAGGTACACATCACAGGTGGACAACTTCCATAATCATGATGAACTGAACTACCCTCTTTATGCCTACATGTGATTCTTTCATAACAATGTGAAAAGCAGATTCATGCTATGATTCATGCTACATTGCATTTTTGTCCCATGGTAAAAAGTAATTTGCTATTCCATTTTTTTCAGAATTATCCTTTTGAATTATTATATGTATGAATAGCTATGCTAGCTAACTGGCAGTATACTGAAGAAAGATCCATTTTCTCAAATATCATGATAATAACACTATGTTTTCAAGTTGCTTGCAGTTTTATATAAGTCCAAACTCAAAGTGGTAGATCCCTTCCTACTAAAAAGGCAAACAATTATTTTCTGCCTTTATAATACTATAATATGTACTATATTAATAAGTTAATATTTTTTGTACTTACAATTTTAAATTAACATATACTATAACAATATATAACTTTTCTTATATACAGTATGAATATAGCATTATATTATTATAATATTCACATGTCCTGCTTTTGAATTATATAATTATTTTTTAATTGTTTACATTAATGATGGTTTACCTTGCATATTTTTTACTGCAACAAGGAGTCTACTTCTTTTTGTCCTTACAGAGATACTGCAGCATTCAGATTTCTAAGAGAAAGCATTAGGGAAAAAGTGGAGCAGTATCTGCATTTCATTTTGATCTCAACTCTTTTCATATCAATTTCTGTAAAGTATCTATGCATGTTGTATTTGCTCATCTTAGGACAGTAGCAGAGCTAAGCAGATGATGATGGACAAGCAAACACCTTAAACTGTGCTTAATCTTTGCTTCCCTTCAGCCTTACAGAGAACAACATCCAAAAGCAGGTCTTTCATAGTGCCCCAATAAAGTAGGGATATATAAGTGGGTGGAATTTGCATTTATACTTGCTTCTCTTGATAATGGTATATGGATATTGGTATGTGGTCTTACATGCCTTCTCCTGTCCACCCACATCCCATGAATCTCAAGAAAATTTTGAAGAAGTTACCATAATGATGCTTACGGTCATTTTGGATGCAACTTATATTTGTCTTCTACAGATCCGGAGGAGACATTTCTGCTCGTGTGCCAGTTTTACTGATGATTAATTTATATCACACATGCATAGCATCATTTCTGATTTAGGTTGTTGTCTTGAAGTTGACATTATGAACAGGGCATTTACAAAAGCTGTTAAGTCTACAGCATCATTCTGACAGAAAAGTGCCTGTTCTTAACATCATAAATGGGAGAAATTAGTGTTCAGAATCTATGATGATTACACTCTAATAGACCAACTTAAACTCTGGAAAACCAGAGATTTATCTTAAAAACCTGTTTGGTGCCACTTTTAGATGTAAGCTAGTAAGAAATACTTAAAATCACTGAAAGGTTTCATCTTGGTACTTCTGCAAATTGCAGTTGCTTAAATTTTCAAGTGTCCACCCTGAAAAATATGACTGACTTTTCAAGGGGCAAATGTACTGCATTTCTAGCAACCAACCTAGTTTAAGTTTCACTCTTTTCTGTAACCCCAGTCTGCAGTGTCAGCTGAAGCCATACCAAAGAAAAACTCCTTAAATGGTACATATGAGTTCTGAAAAGCACAGACTGTCTTAGAATTGGGCAAAACCAGCATTACCTACTGTTTGCCTCTCAGGCTGTGATGCAAAATTCTGTATTTGTGATAATGAACAGCAATATACACAATTTAGCTGGATTTTAAAATCAAATTATTTCTGACAGGCCTCCTTTCAGACATCCGTGTAAGTACCTGTAAGTCAGAATTACTCATGAACACAGTTTAAACATGCTGTAGTGGCTGAAATAAGGTCTTCGTTTGCTGAAAATACTGTCTGTGTACAATGCATCTAAAGATACATTAGTTTTAAAGTCACTGCATACAAGATTTGAATGGAAAACTTCCATCCAATTTTGTACAATTTTTACATGCGGTTACCTAGCAGTATGGGCATTTTTTGTTTTGTTAATGGGGTTATGTGTGACAGTAGGTGCAATAGACAGGTAATTCTGTAGCATTTATTTCCTTTATTTTGCCATCTTGCTCTCACCTCTTATTATCAACTATTTCAAGGGCAAACTATCGCTTAGCACTATCCGCGTAGCAGTGTGGTGTAATGTGGCCCAGTGAAACATTCATACTGGAGGTGCTGCAGACCAAAAATTGTAGATTCCTCTGGGGGACTTTAGAGCTGAAATGCATATTGCCAATGTTATAATTTAAATATTTTTCAGTAGCATGAGCATTTTGGAGACTCTGAACACGCACAGGTATGATTACAGTCCTTGTATATCTGGATAAATAAATTGGCTGTGTATGCTCTTCCTATGTGTGTATACACCAACTTGCAGATGTATGCACAATGAGTCTAATAGATCTTAAATACAGCATTATTTTTTTTAAAAAAAAAGATTAGACATATATTGTGTCCATTAACACTGGTAGCTCTTTAAAATTGAGTGACATTTGACACTGCATTCTAACACCATCATTAATCGGTTATATATTAATTAAATCAATGTAGATGTTAAAACCACCAGATGAGATTAAAAATAATTAAGTTTCTGAAATCTCTAGCAGACTGTTTTAATTTTGCGTGATCTCTGAATTGTGTAGATTAGAAGGTGATTTCATTTTGAACTGAAGAATGCATCTCTGGATGATAACTTGGAAGAACAAATAATTCTGTCTAATAATCATAGAATCATTCAGGTTGGAAAAGACCCTTGGGATCATCGAGTCCAACCATCAGCCCTACTCTACAAAGTTCTCCCCTACACCACATCCCCCAACATCACATCCAAATGACCCTTAAACACATCCAGGGATGGGGACTCCACCACCTCCCTGGGCAGCCTATTCCACTGTCTGACTACTCTTTCTCTGAAAGATTTTTTCCTAATGTCCGGTCTGAACCTCCCCTGTTGCAGTTTAAAGCTGTTCCCTCTTGTTCTGTCACTAATCACCTGTGAGAAGAGACCAGCACCAACTTCTCTACAATGTCCTTTCAGGTAGTTGTAGAGAGTGATGAGGTCTCCCCTCAGCCTTCTCTTCCTCAAACTAAACAGCCCCAGCTCCTTCAATCGCTCCTTATAGGATTTGTTCTCCAGGCCCTTCACCAGCTTCGTTGCCCTCCTCTGCACTCGCTCCAGCACCTCGAGATCTCTCTCGTATTGAGGTGCCCAAAACTGGACACAATACCCCAGGTGTGGCCTCACCAGTGCAGAGTACAGGGGGACTGTCACCTCCCTACTTCTGCTGGTCACACTATTTCTAATACAAGCCAGGATGCCGTTGGCTTTCTTGGCCACCTGGGCACACTGCTGGCTCATGTTCAGCTGCTTGTCAATTAGAACCCCCAGATCCTTCTCTTCCAGACAGCTCCAGCCACCCCTCCCCGAGCCTGTAGCCATGCAGGGGGTTGTTGTGGCCCAAGTGCAGGACCTGGCACTTGGCCCTGTTGAAGCTCATAATCCTGCAGTCAATGTTAACCTAGCTGTTAGCAGAATACTGTAATTTATGAGCCTAGATTTATAGGATAGTAGTGTTTTATTCTGGTGGGGGATTTTTTGAGCAATGAGTAATGAAATAATAAAACATTAACCTCACTTTTTAATTGTTGTTAGGCTGCAGATTCTAAAAGCATTATAGCCATTTTCACATATCTATACACCCACCCTCCCGTAATACTAAAGTAATTAAAATTTGATATATTTTATTTTTATATTTCTAACTTTCATTATGGAAAATAGAACTTTGTTAAAATAGTTTTTCACCATCAAGAAGCATATAATCTTTGAATTAGAAAATGTGGTTTTGAAAACTCTATTGTGTTGGCACTTTCAGAAAAAAACAAGTGATGTTGAAGATCACTTGCTTTTTTCTGTTTCAAATTGTAAAACCAGGTTTCAAAGTAGCGAGTTGTTCCTACGTTAGTTACTGTAATGCTGCTTTTTCCCTATGACATTTCTTTTATACAGTTAAGTGTCTAGTGGGGAGGTCTTCTGTTTTTAATTTCAGGAAAATTCCCATTATGCTGCTTTCCATTCTAAATCATGGCCAGAAAATGTAAAGAATTTGCAGAATCTTAATTTAATGTAGGCTTCTTTTGTTAATCTGTGCTCAAAGCATTCTTAAGCAAATAATCTGTCAACATAGTAAAATCTCTATTCTACTACATACAACTTCATCGTTTCATTTTGAATTGAGAAAGGGAAGTTTGGGGACTTTTTTCAGAGTAGGATTTCATGCTATATGTAATCTCATGTGGTGCTTCTGCAATTTCCCTTGTGTTGGAGCTAATGATTTGATTGTGTAGCCCTGGGCTGAGTTGGATCAAATAGATAAGCCATTGATAAAACTAAGTCACCATTTCCCTCCCTTCCAAACCAAATACCATTTTTTTATTAGATTAGTCATTTGAGTCATCCCATAACATCTTTGCTAGGTCTGGTGTAAGTGGGACAGCCATGTAGATAGGCTTGTTCTGGCAGCACTCTGCTAGATTAGAGATAATGTTGTTTCTTCCACAGTTGTTTATTTCAGAAGGAGGGTAAATAAAAAATGTGCTGTATGTGCATGGGCTATCCAGGACTTGCCTTTTCAAATCTTTAAGCAAAGAGCTGTAGTTAAATAAACTCATTGTTAGGTTCTTTGGTAAGGAAAAAGTAAACTTATTTCATTATCTGCTTTTGCATCCTTTTATGAAAACCACTAAAAGCAACATGATGAATATATTGTTTTCTCCTTTCTTTTCAGAGATGGTGTCTCATATTAGAGACAGTGTCTTCTAATAAAAGTAAAGCAAAGGGAGTTTTAGACTCATTCAAACCTCTCCCTTCAATAGCGAGTAGCCTGCTTTGAAGGACACATCATGCCTACTGTTAGGCCATTTAATATGATGGGCAGCTGAATGGTGTGGAAATGTAAGTTGGTTTACATTCTAGTTGTCCTGGTTTCGGCTGGGATAGAGTTAATTTTCTTGAGTCGGGAGAGAGCATAGCCAGAGCTCCTGACCTGGATTTTGGCCAGGATAGAGTTGACTTTCCTTGAGCTGGGAGGGAGCACAGCCAGAGGGCCGGGCCTGGATTGGCCATTGGAGTATTCCATATCATGTGACATTATGCTCAGTATATAAAGGAGGCAGGTTCTCTCTCACTTTTGGTTGGCTCACCAGGATCTTTCATTTTGTTGGGATTGCTGCCAGGAGTGGGCTGGGTATTGGTCGGCGGTGGTGAGCAATCTCATTGTGCATTACCTGTTTGGGCTTCCTATTGTTATTGTTGTTTTGCTAACATCACTAAACTGTTTTTTATCTCAGCCCATGAGTTTTTTTCCTTGTGTCTTCTTCCCCATTCACCGGGCGGGGGAGGGATGAGCAACCAGCTGTGTGGTCATTGGCTGCTGGCCAAGTTCAAACCACGACACTAGTAAGTAATGTACCAAATTTTATTTTGTAGCTTGCTGACAGTAGAAAGATGAAAAATTGTTTATTGCACAGGTCATTTTGTTTGCACAAGATTTCTCTGGAACAACTGCTAAAAGATTTTCTTTGTCAAATTTGGGAGTTTCTTTAAGGAGCACAGTGTTTTCTGACCTTAGCTGTCCTTTCTCATGAGGGAGCCATCTCTGAGGAGCCTTTGGATTTTGACACAACATCTTGGGGAGGGCTGTTGAACTGAAGCTTGTTGGCCAGGGGACTTCTCAAAGATGGCAGTCAGGAATCTGGCATTCTGGTTTTGCCACAGTTACCACTGATGTCAAGGTTGGAACAATCACCCTCCTCAGGTTTTTTTCCATTCTACCATTTTTATGGCTGTTGCTTTTTTCAGTATAATTTATGAATAGGGTTTACAAATAGAATAAGTATGGATTTGTGCTTGGAGCAGCTGGTGGCCAGGTGTCACATTTCTGTCCCTTGGAATGGTTACTGCTTCTCACTTGCAGTGTGACTAGCAGCCCCAGCGATGTGCCAGCGCATGCTTCGCTCCCTCCTAGCAGTGCCGAAGCTGGCTGGGGAAAAGCAAAGAGCCATCATGTGAGGAGCTGCACATATTGTTAGGCTGGCACAGCTCCCTGCTTCACTCTCCCTCCCTCCCCCAGCTCCATTAAAAATATATTTCAGAAAATAATGTTCTTTGTAATATATGAAGGGGAACCACAAGACTAACTTTTCTGCTTCCTGGGTCTTCTTTCTTTCCCTTTGCGGTTGTTTTGTAATAATTCTAAATAACTCAAGGTGTAGAGTAAGAAGAACATGGGTATTTGCTAAAAGAAAGTGTTGTATTAATCATAACTGACATACATGTAAACTGTTATCTCACTACTAGTGAAAGAAATCTTATTTACTCTGTTTTAGCATAATTAATCATTAAAGTGAAAGAAAGATTTGAATAACTGCAGTGATAAAGGCATTACAATTATATAGGATCTAAAAAATTAACGTGTTGGCTCCTATAAGCTGGGTGAGTGTTTCAGTTCAGTATTTTGGACTGAGATGCTGAAGACATTGATGTATTGGTGACCTAATGGATGATACATGTTCCTGAGAGGGACTGACTGAATTGCAGACCTCCCTGACTTCAACAGATACTTAGTGCTGCATTCTAGCAATGTTGAGCCGATGCTTTTTTGTGTTTCATCCCATATGCAATATTACTGTATGCGGTTAAATCATTGCTGCTACAGCAGTTTCTTAGATGTTTTTCAGAAAAGAATGATACCGTTATGAAGCATATCATTAATTACTGCTTGTGTTTTTTAAGAATTGAGCAAGCCCGGATGTGGAACAGATGTCCACTGTACTAAGCACTGTGCAAATAAAGAGCAAAAAAGGGCTTATGCCCTAAAAAATTCCATTTCTTTAGGCTTGTCTTTATTTGGCTTAGTAACTAAAGACACAGCTGAAGTTTAGCTCCTGACTGCTGTATGCAAAACTCCAAAGCTGATGTTTAGGTACTTTGGGGAGAGGTAGAGATGGGGCAGTGGGAAGGTTGTACACCCTTAGCAGGTACTGCTCTTCTTCAGCTTCTGATTACCCATGCTGGCAGGTATGGGCAAGACCTAGCTTCCAGTGAGACAAAGGAGTTGAGTGAAGAGCAGTCTTGATTGCAATCTTCATGAGCTGAGCCCTGAAACTTTTTCCTTCTGGTTACATTGCAGACAGCAACTTGGGCTTATGTCATGTACACTAAGCATGAAGAAACCAGTGTAGGGCTGTTTTCTGGTAGACTGATCATACTATGCAGTTGGAGAGCTTGGGGAGACATATGCATCAGCATGGGTTTACATGTATATTTGCATATGTATAGTGTGTGTGTGGGAAATAAGTACAAACTCAAGTATGGATTCAAATCCACCCTTAGTTGACTGTTCACACAATCTCAAAGCATTTATTAGTGTAAAAAACTGCAGGTGATGGGAAAATATATTGCTTGACCCAAACCTGAGTGCTCTCAGGTTCAAGAATTTTTTTTATTTAATTTTCCTGAATGTATTTGCATTTTCCTGCCTCATTGCAACCTCATGTTTGCATGTCCAGTTTACTGACTCAATGCACTTATTTTTTTTCCTGACAACTCCTCAGCACCTATTTAAGTTGCTGTTTGTATTGTGTGTTTCACAACTTGGAAGTATTTATTTCTAGCAGGAATTTTAAGTTGTCCCTGTCTTCTTGGCTGCTAGCACATTACTATAAATGTCCCTTGTGTTTATATCATCTTGTGTTGTCTAATCTCATACTTCAAAACAAGCACTGAAACCTGTGAGTTTCTCTTTAGCCCTTAGCAGCATTCAGTGAGCACCACTGTCTGTTTAACATCAGTCAGTCTTTGGGCAATGAAAAACAGCATTCACATCTGCTTTTCCCCACCTTTAAAAACAGAAATAGATGTAGCACAGCTTTTTGCAGTGTCTTTGATCCAGGCCCTCTTTGCTGTTTGAAAGCTAGTCCTGATCACTGGAACGTGATCTCCTGACAGAAGGTCTTTTCATCAGATCAGAAGCTTTAAATGTATAGGCAAGTCTTTACAGAATCTCTAGAGCTGGAGCTAAAAAAATAAAATTTTTTTTTTTATGTATTCCATCCCTCTGGGATCAGTGCATTGGTGGATATTTATTCCAGCTGTGTATTCAGCAGGAGTTTCCTTGCGCTAATACGCATTAGGAGGTAACTCCTGTTTCTTTTCCCTAAAATGTGTGTTAGCCTTTTCTAGGGCTGCCATAATTCTGCTTTTGTTTTGAAATACATCTTGCTTTTTTTGGATTGTCCAAACCAATACTTGATGTTCGCATCTTTAAATTCAGAAACCAAGAGATGCTTCTACAGGTGTATTTAGGGGGCTTGCTCAGCCTCAACAGCCCTCAAGGGCAGCAGCAGGAGCTGGAAGGTGCTGGATTAGGTGCTGAGGGTGATTAGTGAGGATGGGGGAAAGGGGGTGTTCATCATGGTGTACAGCCTGGGGTTGTTATAGATTAAAAGTAATTTAGTGGGAAATAACCACTTCTCAATTTTTAGTGATCAATAATAAATTTATTAGCAAGCGGCGAGTGAGCAAAACAGCGCTGGGTGTGCCGGGAGTCTCTGCTCTACCAGCACACACACCTGACCCGGCAGAACCGAGTCCCTTTATAGTGTAGGCTTCATCCATATTCATGATGGGCGTACCCTGAGGGGTCTGCAAAGGTGTAAACAAGTTTTCACGGGCTTTTCTCAGGTTTCGGCGGGCTTTTCTCAGGTTTCCGTCACAGAAGGGGGGATGACTCAGCACAGGGGTTTCTGTAGTGGCTTGAAGATGGGGGCCATTTTAGCTCCCTTCTAACAACTGATTTTAACAATAGAAACTATATACATATATCTTATTTCTTATTTACATAAGAGAATTACAAAACTGTTCGGCCACAACATCCTGACTACAACTTCTTTTTCCCTTTGAGATTTGAATAACAAATACCATATATGTTTTATTACAGGGTGAGACTGGTTAGGAGTTGCGGGCTGGGAGGCATTAGGTGTTACCACAGGCCCTGTCCTTTACTTGGGCATCTCTGAGCAAGACCCTTGTTTTCAAGCAGGGATATACATAAGGGGCTGCTCTCTTCTCCCTTCTTCCCTCACCCTGTCCTCCTCCCCCCTTTCACCATTAGAAACCTGCATGGATTGTTGCACCCTTGATATCAGTGAATCTCTGCTCTGACTCAGGGTTTTGCTTATGTACATTCAAATACTAGGGCTGTAGGCTATGGAGAAGTGTTTTGAGGTAATTTGAGATTAAATGTGGTATGTTATTGTTAGTTTGCACAGCTTTGCAAACAGAATTACTAAACCCACTTTTTTCTAAGATTCACTAAACTGTCTTGCAAACTTCAGCAGATACTGAACAAATTTAAAAAGACATTTTAAAACAAATAGTCGTTTGCTTTTTAAAATAAAGCACATTGGCTTTTTTTGTATGCTTTGGGAAGGTTCTTTGTCCTAAAATAAGCTAAAATTTTCTCTCTTCATTTTAAGGTTAATTGTTTCCCTAATAATTCAACATTTCATTTAGAGGCACTTCAGAAAAACAAGCAAGTTTGTGCTTAAGCATATGTATAAGCTTTTGTCATACATTGCTGACCTCCAGTTGTAGTCTGCCTAGGTTTTAAAGGAAATTCCAGTATAAGACCAGTATGAATCTATATGCATTGAGAGCAGTATTAATGTCTGCAAGTTTTCCCCTTGGATTCCTTTCCTTAATTATAAATCTTTCTATCTTTTTAATGGCAAAAAATGCATAATGCATAATATTTCTAGTCTGGAGGGGTTTAGTGTTTGGTAATGTATGTTTTTTATAGATGTAAAATAATTTGAAGTTTATACATGCTCCAGAACTTAGTTATGCTTTCTGCTGCTGATGCTGTAAATTTCAGTATTTTTCTTCCAGTTTGGTCATTCTAGAAATAACATCTAAAGCTGTTTCCCACATAACAGCTGAAGAGTTGTCATGTTTATTTAACCAGCTCCATCTGGCTTCCAGTAAGTCCCAAGTTTCAGTTTTTCACAGCCTTGCATGGATTCCTGATATGCCAACATAACACAGAGAAAATTTTTGCTAAGCTCAGTTTTCTTTGTTGAAAGAAGCGCCCTTTTTGCAGAAGAGGGGATTAAATATTTTTCAGATTGTGTCCTACCTCACATATTCCTTACTCCTTGAAGGAGAAAATACAGATCTTCTGGCATGGTCCTGCTGCTGGCACCACTGCATGTGGAAAAGATTTTTTCGGTGATGGTTTTTTTTTGGGGGGGAGGGGGCCAGGCTGGAGATGATGAGGTCAATTGTCTGTAACAGCCTGTACCAAGCTTTTAGCCACCACACCAGTGGGCTGTGGGGACCGGGAAGGTATGGAGCCAGGCCCTGCCACCACCTCACAGCCCCTAGGGAGAGTTGGTGCTCTCAGCCTCCGGGCAGCTCTTCCTTCTGTGCACTGGGTTCAGAGCATGGCCTCTGCCACTCAAATACCAGCATCCTCGGCCATGCAGTCTTCAGTCTACACTTACTGTTGCATTTCAGGTAATGAATTAATTTGGTAAGAGATGAATCCCCTTGCATTCTAGCCGGTCCTCAGAGATTAGAGGGCCTGGGGGCAGCTGGACTTCTCTCTTAATAGCTATGCCAATTGGGGCTGTGACTATAGGGCTGACACCAGACGCATGAACACCCATATGCTGTAGGTCCGGTGGCATTCAAGAGAAGCAGTCAGGGTCACAAATGGTACGGTTTATTCTTATGCAACATCTACAGACTCTTTGAGATTGCCTACGATAAATGCACAAACTGCAGGTTGGCTGTATAGCACTACACACAAAAAACGATTGTGATCACACACCGGTGATTACACCTGGGTAATCACTCGGCGTAGCTGAGGGCCCAAATCTTACCAAAAGGCGTCCCTTCTTGGGGGGGGGGGGGAGGCGAGGAGCACAAACCCATCAATCTGTCCCTCCAATTTGGTATCGGATTATCATCCCTCCAAGTTAGATACAAACTCGGGGTAGTATTTATCTAAGTGTGTATGTGTGAGTGGGTGGGACTGTGGCCAAGCCATTGTTTCTTGAGTAACGACACAGCACATTCCTTGGTGTGAGGGGTGCGCTGGTTTTGTGGGGAAAGAGGAAGAATGAGTGTGGTGGTTTGACCTTGGCTAAATGCCAGGTACCCACCAAGTCGCTCTATCACTTCCCCCCCTTTCCCCTTTCTTTCTCAACAGGGCAAAGAGGGGAAAGAAAATAAGATAGGGAAAAAAAACCCAACCCTTGTGGGTAAAACAGCAGCAGTTTTAATATAAGCAAAGCAAAGCAAAGGTCCGTGCACGGAAGCAAAAAAAGCAAACAGATTTATTCTCTACTTCCCATGAACAGGCGATGTCGGGCCTTCTCAGGAAGCAGGGCTCCCATACGCGGAGGGGTTGCCTCGGAGGACCAAGGGTGACCCCCCCCCCCTTCCTCCTTTCTCCCAGCTTTATACTGAGCAGCCGTCAGATGGTCTGGAATATCCCTTTGGTCAGTTGGGGTCAGCTGTCCTGGTTGTGTCCCCTCCCAAGATCTTGCCCACCCCGTCCCACTGTGGGGGGGGAAATGTCGGAAAGAGCCTTGGTGCTGTGTAAGCACCACTCAGCAGTAGCCACACCACCAGGGTGCTATCAACACCCTGCCAGCTCCCAGCATCAAACACAGCACCATGGGGGCTGCTACAGGGGAAAACCAATTCCAGCTCAGCCAGACCCAGTACAATGAGAGATAAGGTCCGCAGAGTTCTGGAAAACAGTCCTTGAGAGAAGGGGAAGAGCAGGAGATAAATCTGCATAGTCATGTCGAATGTTCCTTGAGAAAAGTGGAAGAACGGGACCACGTCCCCTCCACCTTGCTTCACATTCCTCCTTGGTGCCACGGCAACACAAATCACTGGATCTCCATCCCATCCTGTGTTTGTTCTGGGCACCACGTGTTAACGAAATGTGTGTTTTGCTGTTTTGCTGTTTTGCTTTTCCCACACTTCCAACAGTTACCTTGTTAATAACTTTCCTGCCACAGTTTAAAAAAGAAAAGAAAAATATTCTGTATGGTCTTTCTGCAAGTATGTCACACTGGAGGGGAATTTCTTATGCTTGTGACTCAGAGCTCATACCAGAACTGCAGACAGGAGGTGCCATGTAGATCACAGCCTAAATGCAATTTAAGGAGGAAAAGATGATTTTAACAGTAGAGAAGTACTAATAACAGGGAATATTTTCAGAGTATTTGCTATTAAAAACACCCCCTGGCCCAGTTAACAAGTTGTTAGAAGGTGAATGGAGAAAAATCACGCATGCTTCTCTGAATTTAGGAATTCCAGATTTTATTTATAATGGAAGGCACAATCTCCATTACATTTCAAAAATGCATCAAACTTTTTTTTTTTTTTCTTCCCTCCCCAAGTCTGCCAAATCATCTGGTACTTTAAATTGCCTGTAGTAACAGCATACCTTGGCCCTCCATTCTACCTGACTGCCTGGTGAGGTGTTGGAGATGGGCAGGGGATGAGCTGCAGCAGGCAGGGAAATGTGAGAAGTGGGAACAAAATGCAGTGAGCAGCAGCCATGCTGCCTGGTTCCCTCCCAGCTTGCTGCCCATAGAGCAAACACAGACACTGCCGTACACAAAGTCATGCTCCAAATCTGAATTGCAGAGATGTGTCAGGGTGCTGGGGGAAGGCGTATTCAAAATGGTGTATTAAACAGGCACAGGAAGGAAGGGATGGAAGATAATATTACTACTGATGAACTCATTTTTACTGTTTAATGGTGTTTACTACATGTGTGGATTCAGGCTGACAAGACGACAAACCTGCTTCCCTGGCAGATAGCGTGGAGGTTGTCCTCCTGAAGGATATAGGCAAAGAGGTTTGTCTGTTAGCTTGCTGGCTAGTCTCACTATAAGGAGTACAGAAAAGCATGTTTTCAAGGAGTCCTGTCAGTGAACTGTAGTCATTTTTATGGGGTATTGGGTTTGCATGGCAAGGTAGTGGGGGGGCTACAGGGGTGGCTTCTGTGAGAAGCTGCTAGAATCTTCCTCTATGTCCAATAGAGCCAATGTCAGCCAGCTCCAAGACAGACCCGCTGATGGCCAAGGCTGAGCCCATCAGTGACAGTGGTAGCGCCTCTGGGATAACGTATTTAAGAAGGGGAAAAACTTCTGTGCAACAGCAGCTGGGAGAGAGGAGTGAGAATATGTGAGAGAAACAACTCTGCGGACACCAAGGTCAGGGAAGAAGGAGGGGGAGGAGGTGCTCCAGGCACCAGAGCAGAGATTCCCCTGCAGCCCCTGGTGCAGCCCATGGTGAGGCAGCCGTGCCCCTGCAGCCCAGGGAGGTTAACGGTGGAGCAGATCTCCACCTGCAGCCCATAGAGGACCCCACGCCAGAGCAGGTGGACGTGCCCAAAGGAGGCTGTGACCCCATGGGAAGCCCACACTGGAGCAGGCTCCTGGCAGGACCTGTGGCCCCATGGAGAGAGGAGCCCACACTGGAGCAGGTTTGCTGGCAGGACTTGTGACCCCGTGGAGGACCCATGCTGGAGCAGTCTGTTCCTGAAGGACTGCACCCCATGGAAAGGATTCACACGGGAGCAGTTAGTAAAGAACTGCAGCCTGGGGGAAGGACCCATGTTGGAGGTGTTTGTGGAGGACTGTCTCCCATGGGAGGGACCCCATGCTGGAGCAGAGGAAGAGTGTGAGGAGGAAGGAGTGGTAGAGACAACATGAACTGACCGCAACCCTTGTTCCCATCCCCCTGCGCTGCTTGGGGGTAGGAGTTTGAGAACTCAGGATTGAAGTTGAGCCTGAGAAGAAGGGAGGGGTGGGGGGAAGGTGTTTTAAGATTTGTTTTTATTTCTCATTATCCTACTCTGATTTTGATTGGCAATAAATTAAACTAATTTCCCCAAGTTGAGTCTGTTTTGCCTGTGGTGGTAATTGGTGAGGGACCTCTCTGTCCTTATCTTGACCCATGAGCCTTTCATTATATTTTCTCTCCCTTGTCTAGCTGAGAAGGGAGACTGATAGAGCAGTTTGGTGGGCATCTGGGGTCCAGCCAGGGTCAACCCACCACATATGGTAAGAAGTGTAACATGAAAGGAGAGAGTTAAGACATTACAAATAGTTGAAGGAACAAGTAACTTAAGTGTGATCATAAAGGCTGTGAAAAATGCCATATCACTAATGTTTTGTGAGAAGATAAAAGCTTTATTGGTCTGACTGGTTTTAGTTATGTGAATAAAATATATATATATATAAAAAATATTTAAGGCAAAGAAGTTGCTCTTATGGTAAATTGCTACATGAACATAAATGTCTAAGACATCTTGGTATTCTGTGTCACTATATGAGTCTGCTTTGGGTTAGTCCGGTTTGGGTGATATTTTGTTTTTGTAGGATGTGTGTGCTTTAATTAGCTATTTGGAGGAGGAGGACTGTCAGTTCTTTTGCTCTGTGTTTCTTCTAGCTATTACAAGACTGTGTTAGCTCTACCTGGATGTCTACAACTTTGAAATAAACTTTTAGATTCTCTAGTACTTGGTAATTAATTTTTGCGTATCTGTAGCGTGAAAGCAGAATGGTGTATTGGCAAGATTTTGTGTATTCAGATCTTTTGACGTTTCACAAAGATTGTGAAAAGTTGTGATGTTTCACAAAGTCTGATTTCTGAATGAGGCTATTTTTCTGGTGTTTATGTAGGCTTAAATTGATCTGACTAGTTTTCTAGTGCTTTAATTTTTTTTCCACTGCTGCTATATTTATCAGATATTCTCTGAAGGATTTTTAAGATTGTGAAATAGGCATGTTTTACTAACTTTTGCAAGCTAGAGCCTTAAAAAAAAATTGTTTTTTTTAAACAAGATTCACTGTTCTGTGATTTTTGATCTGAAAAAGCTTTTATTCCTTTTCATTCATATATATATGCACACATATAAATACATTTAGAATGAGCTTTCTATGAATCCTTGTTATTAAATCACTTGTTGAAGTACAGTAGCTGAGTCTACATTGTCCTCGCAGTTCAACTGTTTTGTTCTGTTCTTTGCACAGGAGCCCTTACCAAAGTAAAGGAGAGTAAGCGACATGTGGAAGAGGGGAAGATGGAGCTCCAAAAAGCTGAAGGCATTCAGGAACGCTGTAACATTATTTCTTTTGCGACCCTAGCAGAAATTAATCATTTCCACAAAATTCGTGTGAGGGACTTTAAATCACAGATGCAGCATTTCTTGCAACAGCAAATACTCTTCTTTCAAAAAGTGACACAAAAGCTAGAAGCTGCTCATCACAAGTATGACAGTGTTTAATCTCTGAACTTTGATTTGTGGACTTTTCTCAGTATGAATGTGACTCAAGCAGCAGAGCAAACATTGCTGCTGCTGAACTGTTGCCAGTGGTAGATGGTGGTAAAATGATGGGTTTGTGCTCACCTGGAATTCTGGTTTAATCTCTGATTATGTAGAAAGGAAACAGTTATAGGGCTATGTAGTAGAAACAGTACCATGCATTGTAACTAAGTTATACTGTGTATGTCTACACTACCATTGTAACTTTTTTGAAGTAATGAGTATATTTGCCTTATTGCTTTTTGAAATATGGTATTTTAGTGCATACTTTGTAGACCTCAAAACCTTTTGGATCATTAAGGAAGGTGGCTAGATAAAAGCCTGCTTCAGACACATTTTTACTTTCCTAGATTTGGATTTCCTAAATTCAAATGATTCTCTGTTTACAAACTCCCAGTAGAGCATCCATGTGATTCTGTGCCTTTAGACTCTATTTTTCCTTTTCTAGTAAGTCACGTTTTTATGACTGAATGAATGAAGGGTTGATGCCTATAACAGGAACTGATTATGAAACTTCATATTAGCTTGAAAAAAATCAGCTGCCATCCAGTTTGCACAGCAAGTACTGTCTTATAACAAATGTTGTCTCAAAAAGGAGAACTTAAATCTATTCACACTTGCCCTGAAAATGGAGACTACTTGTTACACGTACTAGGATGTAAAGCGCATATTCAAAAATACACCACTAAATCCCCTTTCTGAAATTATTACAGTGAGGGTTTGGGGTTTTTTCTAGTATAAAACATTACTGTGAGTGGAAATTTGAAGAGCTAGCCTAATAAAAATTGTTTACCAAGGGGATATGAATGCAAGCTGTGTGGCTAGAATGTTTTTAAGTTTAAAATGATTTGTTCATTGCTGATTCAGTTTATCTTCAGACTTGCATCTACATTGCCAGTTGTCTGAGTTGAGACTCCACTGATTCATTAGTTTACTAAGTTACAAATTTTCAGGGATGTTCAGTAATATAAATGAACTGAAATAAGTCTTTGCTGAACTGACTTGGAAAACAGGTTGCATTTTTATGTTTATAACACTCAAGAATTAACAGTTGTCTTAATTTTTGTATAAATATTTTTGACAAGCAGGGTGCTTTTATATATATAAATACTATCTTTTAAAGAGTTTTCTGGCTTATTTCCCTTGAATTAAATCTGAAGTCTATGTTTATAACCTATTGGTTTTCTTCTTATAGGTCAGTATGAAAGAGGGTTTTTATTTATCCTACCTTTTTTCTCCTAAACAAAAATAATAAAACCTTCCAAGGAAACAAAATGTTTACTTTTTTATTTTAATTAAATTAATCAAAGATACCTTAAACAAATGAAAGCCTGGAAAAGGAAGTTAAACAATAGTTACATTTAAGTACAAACCTATGCATTCCTTACCTATGCAGAAGAAATGTACAGTTCTTTTGCTTGATCATGTGAGTTTCTGTAGCTTAACCCCACACCTCTGTTTTAGAGGAATAAATGTAAGAATGTAGTTTTGGTTTTAAGGTTCATCCCCAGATGCTTGGAGATTACTATTTTGAGCATGTTGCATTTGGCAGTGCTGCTAGTATGTACCCGAAGAAGTAAAATACAGAATAATGAAGAGGAAAAAAAACCAGTATGTGTAAAAGAAAGGACAGTCAATGAGAAAAGACTCTATTTCCAGGCTATTGAGTGCTGCAAACAAGGTTGACCATAATATAAGTACCATAGTCATAGGGCTGACTTGTTCTTTATCTTCCTCGTGGTGTCTCATTCTACATTCAAAGCTCATCACTTCCTGTAATAGCTCTTCCCAGCAGTGCTCCAGCTTCCCATATGTTTGTTAATTACATGAGATAGTGATGAGCTAGGTTTGAGCTGAGTTCTATGGCTTGTGTTTGCTTAAGCCAGATACTGTCTTATTAAATGTTTTTGCAGTAATTAGATCAGACTACAATCAAATTACTTTGATGTGGAGGTATTAAGGCCTGTTCAGAAATTGATCTTGTTCCAGTTGAAGTATTTTAGGAGATTAGTATTAATGACATATATGTGTCTGGGGGAAATTAAGCTATAATATGTATACATACAACATTATCAGATAGGTACAGTTTTCCCAAATAAATTGTCATGGCCTTCACCTTACTTTCTCATTTGTGAAGTTTTGGGGCAGGGGGAGAGTGGGGGTGTTAATTGTTTAAACTTGATATACCAAAAAAACTTGACTGGAATCCTGGATCTGAATTGTTACAGAGTTTGAAAAGGTTCAAATCTGCATCCATATTATCATCTTCCTTTTTTCCTCACTCATTATAGAGTTGGAGTTAAACTGATATAGGGAGCCTAAATTCCATTAATGTTTACTGCACTATGCAAGAACTACAATTTTAATTTTATTTGGAACAAGTATCCCATTGACAACTCATGACTGATGGACTACTGGATGGTGTTGTCTGAGATCTAAATGTACTCTACAGTAAAGTGAATGTATATTGTGTGGAACTGTGGAAGCATCAAAGGAAATCTAACAGAATGCTTTTAATTAAATAAATGTAGAGGAAAGCAAATTAGCTCTATAGAATAATGTTAAATGCCTTTGTTTTATTCCATTCCTGTAATTTGTTTTTGATGTAATAGTTTTTGCATTGACAGTAGTGTTGTGGTTTGAGCTCAGAGGGCAACTGAACACCACACAGCTGCTCACTCCCCCCTTCCCCCCCAGTGCTGAGAAGGAGGGAAGCAAAAGGCCCAGGAACTTGAGATAAGGACAGAGAGGGATGATCTCATCCATTAAGGCACAGGCAAAAGACAGACTCATTAGGGGAAGAAAAAAAGAACATAAATTTATTACAGACACTAACAACAACAACACGTAACAGACAGAGTAGGGCTGTGAGAAGCATTACCGCATCCTGAAAACACCTTCCCCCATCTCTCCCTTCTTCCCAGGCTCAGCTTTGCTCCCAATATCTCCTTCCCTGCAGTGGGGCAGGAAATGAGGGGTGCGGTCAGTCCTGCCTCTTCTTCCACTTCGTTGGGGGGAACTCTTCGTTCTCCCCCTGCTCCAGCATGGGGTCCTTCTCATGGGAGACAGTCATCCACAAACTCTCTCTGACAGGAGTCACTCCCACGGGTGTGTGGGTCACCCCCGTGTGTTGCAATCCTCTCCAGCGCCAAACTACAACAGCGGAGACTTCTTCCCACAGGGTCCTGGCTTCCTTCAGGTGCAGTCACTTATCCCAGTGTGGGGCCCCCACAGACCGCAAATCGGCATCTGCTCCACTGTAGACCTCCATGGGTGGCAGGGGGGTGGCCCTGCCGTCTCACCACGGGATACAGGGGGGCTCTGCTCTGGCACACCTCCCCCCCTTCTCCTTTCTTCCACTGGCCTTGGTGTTTGCACAGATGTTCTCCTCTCAACTCCTCCTCACAACTCTCCCTCCTCTACTCAGGTTCCCCTTTTTAAATACATTATTGCAGAAGCACAGCTACCATTGCTTGTTGGCTCGGCCTTGGTGCAAAGGCAGGTTTGACTTGGAGCCAGGGGAGCTTCAAGAAGCTTCTCACAGGGGTCACTGCTGTAGCCCCCTCCCCTGCTACCAAAAAACCCCTGTCACTCACTCAAACCCAGCACAAGTAGTTAAGTATCTGGTATGCTTGCTGGGGGTTAGAGAGATTGAATTGAAAGCTGCAAGAAGATCCATTGAGGTATTGGTTTCTGTGAAAGTGCTGAAGACAATGTAAACTGTGGAATAAACCCTTCAGGGGAATATATCTACTTAGAATGACCAGCAAGTGGAGTGTGAATAATGTTTCTATTTAAATGGTAGGTTTTAGATTTAGAAGTTAATAACCTGCTAAATCAGTGTGTTTCCTAGCCCTTTTGTTGTCTGATACTTGCAGAGAAGACAGTTACCTCTATGACTTGTGCATGTTTTCTAGATTTCTACCAGTTTCAGGGTCCAATGGCATGGTAAACTCGATTTAGAAGTGTTCTCTAAGACCCAGCTTAGAGAGACCGGTAGGAAAATTATGTGGTGATGAAACATTCAAGACAAGCACCTACAAAATCTGAAAAAAAGTTCAAAATGGAATGCCAACGCGGAAGTCTCGGACACAACTTAGACGACCAATGTGATCAAGTTGATGCCACTTTATTAAAGGCTATACAGCAATTTATACTCTATCACAAGCTTCACGCGCCGCTATCTTATTGCTAATAGGCTAAAGCTACTTGTTCACGTGCCCTTCTGCCCCCTATGATTGGTCCCGGTGTGGTGTCCACGCGCTGCTCTCCCCCCAGGTAGACCCCCTGTTTTCGACATTCCCACATCTTTATCTCTTGGGCAGGAATGTAGTTTCTCAGGCCGTCTCGGCCTTGTTTTTGTCCTTGAACACAGCTGCAGCTTGCTGTTACAGTGAGGCCCCTCGGTTTGGATCGCTCATAATATGTCCGTTATTTTCCAGCCATTCCACAAATCCCCCTTTTTGTTTTTGAGAGATCCAGACTTCTCTTTTCTTAAACATTTGTTCACCCAGACTATTCAACATCTGTCGCAAACACTGAAACAGACAGGGAAGAAGCAACATCAAGATTAGTAAACCTACTAGCACTATCAATACTCCTTTGACCAGGGTCTGCAACCAACCCCCCATCCCGAGTCTAGTGAGCCAATCGGAAAAGGGGTCATGTCCTTCAGTAATATGTTTCATATTCTCACGCAGTTTTGCTAATTGCTGGTGTATGCTCTGTGAATGGTCAGACAAATTAAAGCAACACATCCCTTCAAAATCTTTACATCCGTGTCCATGTGCTAATAATAAAAAATCTATAGCAGCTCGATTTTGTAGAGTAGCATGGCTAACACTATCAACATCAGTGAGTAATGCACTTATCATTTGCGAAGTCAAATTAGATTGTTTCTCACCCCAACAAGCCAATCGCTGTATATTTTTTGCATTTATGGCAGCCATTCCTCCTGGGAGGAAAAAGAATGTGACTATAATTGTGGCTAGCGATGGTAGCTGCACCTCATCATTGCATGTTTCATCAAAGTTTCGAACAGATCTGCGTGATCTTCGCCCCCGACTCTGACTGGGATTTAGCAATTCTCTCATGTGGGGAGCAAACAATGTTAGTCGTCCAAGGTAGCAAGGACCACCGACAGGTCGTACAGGAATACCAGGCCATGCTCTATCCCCACAAATTGGAAAACACTCCAGGTGGAAGTTTAAAGCCCCCTGTGGTTTCTACGGAGAATCCTCCTGTTTTCAAATTATTCCAAGAAGAATGCCCTGTCACATTTTGACAACCTACAAATAAATCTCGGTGACCATTCTGAGCTAACCAAATATGTCATGGGTCACCAAACCAAACCACTCCTGTGCCATTCACTGGCTGCAGCTGAGGAACCACATTATGGCAATTTGGCATCTCCGTAACATCAACATACTTAACAGGTGTAACACTGGCCAACAAATCCAATTCTTGCAAGGGTAAAGAAGTTAACTGGTTTAGATTCTCAATGACTGTCTTTTGCCAAGCTGCATTACGCATGGAGGGCCAATTTAAAATGAAACAACTATCATCAATCTGGTCTGCCAATCAGGTTCACTCTCTGTTGTTTCCAATATCCTTCAAAATCAGTTTCATTTTCCCACAATGGAATGCCAATTAAACAGGTTCTAAAAGGATCATCTGCTTGTTGTAGACTCAAACAGAAATCCTTTATCCCAGATGCGTTTGCCCAGGTTACCCAAATGGTTGCTCTGGGTTCGATGTCAAGAATCCCTTCATGGCTTAATGTGAGCCAAACCAGAACAAATGTGGCCCACATTTGACGTGTAGTCATCATTTCACCTTCCTTTCTCAGGTGTCCTGGTACACCTGCCAGCTTCGAGAGCCATTCTTTCCCAACACCACAACTCTTATCTACTATCTTATTGTTCTAATTAACACACTGCAAAGCCAAACGTCTACAAAGCTTCAAAACCAATTTCTGCTAAAATCCTTTATCTAAGGTTTTCAATTAAGCCTATAACTTTAACAAACTATTGCTGCTTTCTAAAAACTAAGCCTGCCTTTCTGTAACTAAAAGCGGATTGCTGATATGTTGGCTCGTTGGCAAAGTCAGACAACCAACTTGCTTCAGTATAAACTTCTGAACTGTGATAAGTGGCTGTATTCGAACAACCGTGCAAAACGACTACAAGCCCAGGAAAAGACAAAAGGCTTCTCTGTTTGCTGGATGTAGTGCTGTCAGCAACGAGGTCAGAACCAGGTTCAGTCGATGTTGGTGTCTCTGAAGTGCCTCAAAACACAGGGTGCTTCGTCCAGTTCGCAGAGGCCTACATAGATGAATTATTACCTGTAAAAACACAAGCAGGAACCCCTGCCTAGGACCTGTGAGTGAGCCTAGTGCTCTGCGTCGTTCTTCCTGACTTCCCCTTTCCAGGGCCGCACCCATCGACTCAGTACCCATCTGACGCCGGTATCTGTAACAACACAAGCATATCCCCGACCGGTCATTCTTAGTTCTGCAGGTCCTCTCCATTCTCCTGTAACGACATCCCTGTATTGAACAAAAACATTACTGTCACATTGGTTTGTACCAGATTTCAAACCCAAACTATGTATTATTACTGGTGGTTCATTTCTATCACCTGTGAACCGCAAAAAATTTAACACATACACCGCTTTTGCAAGTGGTTCTGCAGCAGCCAAGACTTCTCCCCCTTTTTGTTTTTGCAAAAGCGCTTTCAAGGTTTGATGTGCTCTCTCCACGATGGCTTGTCCCGTGGGGGAATGCGGTATTCCTGTGATGTGACGTATACCCCAGAGTTGGCAAAAATGAGTAAATTTCCGAGAGGTGTAGGCCAGACCATTGTCAGTTTTGATCTCTGCAGGCACACCCAGTGCCATAATTGCAGCATGCATATGTTTGATGACATGCCGTGCTGTTTCCCCTGTTTGTGTCGTTGCCCAGAGTGCTAGAGAAAAGGTATCACTAGAGACATGCACATACTTAAGCCTGCCAAATTCTGGGATATGTGTCACATCCATCTGCCAAAGTTGTAGAGGTCGGAGTCCTCGAGGGTTCACTCCCAAACTGAGGCCAACTCCTATCTTCTGGCAATCGGGACAGGATTGCACAATTCCTCTAGCATCAGCCACAGGAATGTGAAATTGTCTGGCTAACATTTTTGCTGACTGGTGAAAGAACTCGTGCGACAGCCTGGCCTGTTCAAAGGTGTTAACGGCAGGGCCCGTCCAGGCTGGAGCGACAAGCTGATCGGCTCGAGCGTTTCCCAACGCAAGGCCTCCACATTGCTGATGACCGCGAATATGCATAATAAAATATTCATCCTGACGTTGGTTCAAAAGTGTCAGCAATTGTAACAACAAAGTATGTAACACAGGATTTCGCACAGGTTTCACCATGCTGTTTTCCAGACGTTGTACTGTACCTACCACATACAATGAGTCTGATACTATATTAAGAGGTTCTTGAGACCAGCGTTGAAATGTCCAGATAACAGCTCGAAGTTCTAAAGTCTGTAAAGAGTCACCAGGCACTCCAGGGAGTATTTGATGTTCCCAGGTGTCCCCTTCCTTCCAGGTGACTGCAGCCCTTCGAGATTTTTGTCCAGCATCAGTGAAGACAGTTATCCCTTCTACTGGAACCTCTGATCGCAAGGGTAAATGTACAAACCGCTGATGGCATAATAATGACAAAAGCTTATCCGATGGATAACTATTGGTGATAGTACCTAAGAAATCAGCAATTGCTATTTGAAAGACAGTTGAAGCAGATAATAACCAATCTAAATAGAACTGAGATACAGGTATATAGATGACTGCTGGTTCGATGCCTGAGATGTCTAAAATTCGCTGCCTCCCTTTTATGACAAGCTGTGAAAATAATTCAGGACGTGTAACTACTGTGTTTCTGGGCTGAAAAGGGAGAAAAATCCATTCCAAAATTCGTAAATTTGGTTTTGTTTCACTCAACTGAATAATAAGCCCCAATGGGTGTTCACATTCACCCCCAGAGTTAACTATCATAAAAGAAAGAGCTTTATCATCCAGTCGCCTGTGAGTATAAGTTGTCATGATTTTATTGCTAATTACTTGTAAAGCTTGCTGTTGATCCTCATCCAGTTGACGGCGCTCCTGAGCTTGTACAGACGTGCCCAGGAGTGGCATCAAAGGTTTCAGATCATCGTTCGTAATTCCACAGATATTACGAACCCACTGGATATCCCCAATTAATCTCTGCGCATCAGACAATGTTTCTATTTTTGTGTTGATTTTAACCTTTTGAGGGCGAATCACTGCGTTTGTAATAATCCAGCCCAGATACAGCCATGGTCCCTGTTTCTGAATTTTCTCTGGTGCTATCTCTAATCCCCTCTCCCTGAGACTGCATGTTAGCTGGCCCAATATTGTCTCGCAGTCTAGTTGTTTTCCTGCCACTAAGATCTCATCCATGTAATGATAAATGAGTAAATGAGGATACTGTTTTCGGATGGGTTCCAGAGCCCACGCGACGAAAGACTGACAGATCGTGGGTGAATTTTTCATCCCTTGTGGTAGCACCACCCAGTGATACCTCTTTGCTGGTTCGGCCTTATTAATCGATGGCACTGTAAAGGCAAACCTTTCAGCATCCTCTGGATGTAAGGGGATTGTAAAGAAGCAATCTTTTAGATCGATAACTACCAGATCCCAGCCTTCAGGTAACATTACTGGGGAAGGCAAACCAGGTTGTAAGGTGCCCATGTCACAGATCACAGCATTAATTGCTCTTAAATCATGTAACAGACGCCATTTCCCAGACTTTTTCTGAATTGTAAAAATCGGCGTGTTCCATGGGCTAGTTGAAGGCAGGATATGTCCGGCATCTAGCTGTTCCTGTACCAAATCATTAATAATTTGCAGCCGGTCCAGTTTCAGCGGCCACTGGTCGATCCATATGGGATCATCAGTTTTCCAGGTTAATTTTAGGATTGGCTGCTTTACCGTGGCCGTGCCTAAAAAGGCGAAGTAATCAATCGAGCTCCCATTTGACTGAGCAGACCTCTGCCCACCAGCGCCACAGGTGAGTGCATCACATAGGGACGTGTGGTTACTAGCTTGCCATCCGGAAACATAAATGCTATTGTGTCTCTGCTGATGGATGTGACTTGAGTTCCTCCAACCCCTAGAATTCCTGTATTAGCAGGCAGTAAAGGCCACTGTCTAGGCCACAGATAAAGGGGTACAATTGTGACATCTGCTCCAGTGTCAATGAGCATTCGTAATTTACTCGTCTGTCCATTAGGGTGTCTCATCTCCATCTGCTCCTCTGGCTTCCCCCGACTAATGTCCATGGCTAACAAAACATCTGGTTGTCCGGTGGACCCAAAGCCTTTTTCACCTCTCTTCTTTTGTTCTGCATTAGGCACTTTTGATTCAAATGGAATTAGCTGAGCAATTTTCGATCCCTCCATGATAGTCAAAGGAGGAGTAAGTGTGTATACCATGATTTTAATTGTTCCCTCAAAGTCAGCATCAATAAGGCCTGGGATGACAAAAATACCTTTTGTAGATGCTGAGGAACGTCCAATTAATAAGGCACTTAAACCATGTCCCAGAGGCCCCACCAGATTAGAATCAACCAGATGTATTGTAGTGTCTGTAAGCGTAATAGCTACTGCTGTTGCCAAGTCCACCCCTGCGCTTCCGGAGGTGGCAGCGGAGCAGCGGTCCAAGCACCCTGGACTTGTGTCGTCGCGCAAGGGCGGGGCGCGCTCTGCCTCCCGTTTCCCCTCTTACGAGACACGTGAGCACGACATTCTGATTTAAAATGACCCAGTTGTCCACAGTTAAAGCACTTCTTATCTCGCTTGCCTTTGATGTGTTTGCCTCTGACAATTGGTGTTACTGCAGCTCCTACCGCAGCAGCCATAAAGGCAGCTTTCTCCTGATCAAGCATTCGCTCTGCTGCCTCCAGCAGCTGACCTGCAGTAGATTGTCGTGGGAGAAGGCTTAAAGCTTTCTTAGTTTTGTCGTTAGCATTGTCATAAGCAAGCATATCAAGGAATTTAACTTTCATTTCATCACTTAAATCAGGATTGCTATTAATGGCGGCATGCAATCTGTCGATGAATTTTGGGTAGGGCTCCGTGGGCCCCTGTCTCACTCCTGTAAATGCTGGCGCCGCTTTTTCATCATGTATGGCTAGAATGATTTTGAGAGCCAATTCCTGGGTTAACCGTAACACTTCTGGTTGAAATCCCACTTGCCAGTCTGGGTTGGCAAAAGGCCCTGCCCCCATCAGCATCTGAGCTTGCACCCCATATAGAGGATCTCCTTGCTGACGGGGTGTGGCTGCCGCAGCCTCGCAGGCCACTTGCCAGCGTTGGAAAAACTGCAATTGTTGGGAAGCTGTTAGTAAGGTTTGTACAATCATGCGCACATCATACGGAGTCAATAAATGTGCTGTAAAGATATGCTGAATTACCGAATTTGTATATGGTGATTTCAACCCATATTGTGTTACGGCTAATTTTGCTTCTTTAATCATTTTCCAATCTAAGGCTTCCCACTCGTTGCCCTGTGGGGTCACTATTACCGGGAACGTCATTGGGCCAAATTCGTTAAACTGCCCCTCTATTATAGCATCCCGAATAACTCCCCGCCAACGGTTTGCTGGATTATTATTACCACTCGCGCGTCCCAGTGCCCCCCCTCCCCTTTGAGCCAGTGCCCCCCCTCCCATTTGGGCCAGTGGTGGCGGAGACCCGATAGCCACCGTTTCCCTCTGACCAACGCCCCCCCCCGTGTCGCGGAAGAAGGGGTTAAAAGGAAGAGGCGGCGGTGCTGTGGGGGTGGGCTGAGCCTCTTGCTGCATTCGGATTTCAAGTTGCTCTAACTTTCTCGTTAACTCTTGCAAGTGCTGATCTTGTAAACCGTAACGAGATTGTTCTTGCGGCGACTGAGGTGTCGGGGGCGAGGACGGGGGCAGGGGTGGGTCGGCGCCGTCCTCTAAAGAGGAAGCAGCGGCGGCGGCGGCGGCGGCGGGGGGGTCGGGCGGGGGCCGGCGAGAGCGGGGCCGGCCCGTGCGCTCCGGTGATTGATCTTTTGGGCTTGAGGGAGGGGAGTCGAGCTGGAGCAAATCGGCTGATTTTTGCTCGCGCCGTACGGGTGCCGCGCGTGCAGCGTCCCCGTCCCTCCTTTTTGGAGCCACCTTAGGGAACAGGGATCCCGCGAACGTCATAGCGGTAGCGGAATCCTTGGCACCAGCACTTTCTGCCTCTGCTGACAAGGCAGCGAAAGCGGAGGCGGGGGTCTGCCGTTCCACTTTCATTTCTTTCAGAGTGTCTAGGACCACTCTCCACACGGTGGAAAGTTTCCTACTGTCTTTGGAACCTGAACTAATGTCATCCCACAGTGCCGCGCTGATCTTTTCCCAAGTAGTTAACTCGAAGGCTGCGGTCTCTGAAGCAATTAGTTCGTGCTGCCGAGCCCACAACAGCAACCTCCTCAGGTTCCCCTCATCATAAGAAACTCCTCTCTTAGAGAGTATGTGTTGGAGGAGCTTAACCACTGCCGCTTCTTCTTTACTCAGCGTGGACCCCATCTCCTCCCCAGCCGCTCACCTGATCAGGGCGAGATTCCCGACGATTGCGCGCGCGTCTTCCCAGGTGCCGGGGCAGCGCCTTCTACGGCTGCTTCTGCCCCCTCTGGGCCGTCTTCTCTTGCTCGGGAGGGCACCGACGAGAGGGTCCCGATTCCCCAGGGCTTGAGTCCCGCGTATTCGATGAGGCTCCCTCGGGTCCCTGCTCGGGCACCAGTTGCCGACGCAGAAGTCCCGGACACAACTTAGACGACCAATGTGATCAAGTTGATGCCACTTTATTAAAGGTTACACAGCAATTTATACTCTATCTCAAACTTCACGCGCCGCTATCTTATTGCTAATAGGCTAAAGCTACTTGTTCACGCGCCCTTTTGCCCCCTATGATTGGTCCCGGTGTGGTGTCCACGCGCTGCTCTCCCCCCAGGTAGACCCCCTGTTTTCGACATTCCAACATCTTTATCTCTTAGGAAGGAATGTAGTTTCTCAGGCCGTCTCGGCCTTGTTTTTGTCCTTGAACACAGCTGCAGCTTGTTGTTACAGTGAGGCCCCTCGGTTTGGATCGCTCATAATATGTCCGTTATTTTCCAGCCATTCCACAAGGCAGGTTCAAAGAGGCAGAGCTAACAGCAACAAATGGTGACCCCAACGTGATTTACGACATGATTCTGGGAAGAGATAAGCTGTGGCAGTCGGCGGTGCACAGCAGGAGGTGAGGAGCTCTACGCAGGACAGGAGACTCCGCGGCGCGCCATAGATGTCACAGTTAAGGTACTGAAAAGATGGGGTAAACAAAATAAGACTTCTATGAAGTCGAGAACATTAAAAGCAATGCTACAAAGATTGATAAGGCTCGGTGTTTTAGCAGAGCCGATAGACGGTATGAAGCCAGAGCTCTGGCCACAAATAGAGGCAGAGTTAGCAGAACAAGAGAAATTAGGAAAGCCGGAGCATTTAATGGCTTGGGGGCAGGCAAATGCGATGATGAAAGCTACCCTGGAGGAGCACTCGGCGAGCTCCGACGATGGGGCGGACCCCCGGAGGAGCACTCAGTGAGCTCCGACGATGGGGAGGGGGAAACCGAGGTGCGTAGGGGAGAACTAGCAGAAAAATGGAAGGCAGACATGCAGTGTTGGGGGGCGGAGATGTGGGAGGCATTGGCCTGTCAACCTTGCACAGCCTGTGAGAAAGTGCTAGGCTTTGATGAAAAACAGGCCTTGGAAGAAAGATAAGAGGCTGTTGAGCTATGCCAAGGTGGCAGGGAAAAACAACGGCCAGCTGCAACACTAAACTGTGGAAAAGTACTGAACTGCGAGAAGATGCTACCGTGAGAACAGCGCGTGATCAAGAGGGTGATTGGCCTGCAAGCGCAGAGTTGACGGCGGCGGCCCTGGGCCTTCCCAAGCCCCCCCCTCCAACGCCAGAAGCAGCAGTTTTTACAGAAGATGCTGATGCTGGAATGCAACGTCCCTTGTCTGCCAAGACCATATAATCAATAAGCAATGGCTTTATATATTCTTAACAGTGTTTTGATGTTTGCAGCGTTTATCATTTTATGTTGTGTGAGTAATAAGTGTAAGAGACCTCCTTGTGTGATTGTTTTGCGTGTGCGAGACGCAGCCCAGCTGCAGCTGCAGAGTGTGGAGTTCTCTGACAGAGCACCTTAGTGCCCGCCTGCTGGGTCACTGGTGCTGCCTGTTTGTTCGGGCTCAGTGTTTTAAGTGTCATAGGTGAAATATCTCCCCTACCAGGATGCAGTAATTCTGTATTAATTGTTGTCTTGAAGTTAGATGCATACTCTGTGGGGAGAGTGCACTTTTGTACCATCTATCTAAGAAGGGTATTGTCATAAAAATTATCTGCAGCCTTACAGGGGTTGTTCGTTTTACCAGAGGTCAGACTTACTCAGCTTCTTTATTTTACTACAGCTGGGGTGACTCAGGATTTGGACCAGCACATACCCCTCAAACATTTTGAGCTCAGACAGGGAGACAAAGTCGACCTCTGATAAAATGTAACCTCACTAAAGCCGAAGAATCTGTTGAACTGACAGGCATTTTACATACTGGTGCGGATGTGACTGTAATATCTGTGAGCTTCAGTAACTCGAGTGCTTTTCAGGGTTGGTGGTCATGCTGTAACATTTCAAAGCAAAGATCTCATTCATGTAAG
Organism: Strix aluco; assembly: GCF_031877795.1. Taxonomy (NCBI): domain Eukaryota; kingdom Metazoa; phylum Chordata; class Aves; order Strigiformes; family Strigidae; genus Strix; species Strix aluco. The sequence goes on along the minus strand of NC_133970.1, from coordinate 46,852,371 downwards.
GAGCCCAGTAAACTGGGTAGCAAATATTCATCCATTTATATTGGAAACCCCTATTACATCATGGGGTCGTGACTGTATGGCTCAATAGGGAACTCAAATTGGATCAAATTTGTCTTAATTGCCACTGCAGCACAGCCCACCCCTAAACCCACCCTGAAACTAACCTGGAAAACAGAATCACCTGTGTGGGTGGGTCAGTGGCCCTCACCAATGGAACAGTTGTGCCACCTTAATGATTTAGTTCAGGAACAATTAAGTGCAGGACATCTCGTACCTACCACCAGTCCTTGGAACTCCCCGGTGTTTGTTATTTTAAAGAAAAGTGGTAAATGGTGACTTTTACATGATCTCCAACACATTAATGATGCCATGGAGGATATGGGTACGTTACAGCCAGGAATGCCCTCCCCAACAATGATTCCCTGAAACTGGCATCTTGTAATAATTGATCTAAAGGATTGATATTTACCATTCCCTTGCATCCAGATGATGCAGCTAAATTTACCTTTTCTGTTCCCAGTATTAATGTCAGTGAACCTGCAAGACGGTACCACTGGGTTGTTGTGCCACAAGGCATGAAAAACAGTCCCTCGATGTGTCAGTGGTTTGTTGCAAAGGCTTTGAGCCCTATTAGAATACAGGACCCCCAGGCTGTTATCTATCATTATATGGATGACATCCTTATAGCAGCAGAAACACAGGAGATCATGGAAAAGGCTCTTGCTTTACCCAAAGACTCAGTATCTCAAATGGGGTGACAAATAGCACCTGAAAAGGTACAGAGGTCATCACCATGGCAGTACCTGGAGTGGAGAATTTGTGAACAGACCATTGTCCCGCAAGAGGTTAAACTTAAAACTGATGTTAAGACTTTAAATGATTTACAGAAACTGTTATGAGCTATAAATTGGATACAGCTGTTGTTGGGCCTAACTAATGATGATCTGCATAGCTTGTTTGATATTTTGCGAGGAGATCCTTCACTGACATCACCCAGAGTACTTACAGAGAAAGCAAAACAAGATCTCCACCGGGTAGCTAACGCCATCTCAGAAAGACAAGCATCGCGATGTGTGCCCGGCCATCCGTATCAACTGATATTATTTAATCCTTCAGGGCAGCCCTATGCTCTGCTGTTTCAATGGGATGAAACACTTAGTGACCCTCTTATTATTTTTGAATGGATTTTTTTTGTCACACCAAATGCACAAGATGGTCACTACTCGTCCAGAAATGTTTGCCAAACTGATCATGAAAGGTGCCACCAATATTGCGTCACTTCTCGTCACAGATACCAGATCAACAAGAAGTCCAGGGCAGGGTTCAAGTCCTGGAAAGTGGTAATTGGGAAGGACCATATCCTTTAATAACCTGGGGAAGAGGTTATGCTTGTGTTTTCACAGGTCACAGTCCCGGTGGTTGCCAGCAAGCTGTGTGTGACCACACCCGAGGCCTGAGAGGCAGCTTTTGGTGGACACTCAGGAGCCGGCTGTGGGTGCTGTGGATGCCCCTGTGCCAACAGTTTGCGGTCTCTTCGACTGATCATTTAAGCAGAATGGATGGGTAATGCTTGCTGATGCAATAGGACAAAATATCTCTGTCCTTAATCACACTATGGTTGCCAACCTTTTTAAGAGAAAATGCTAACAGTAATTGTAACTCCTTGATGAAATATATAAACTTATTAGTTACCAGTAAAAGATGTAGCTTAGATAAAATGTAGTTATTAATAAGGATGAAATGCTGTAAGGATGTGTGTATTTAAGTTCCTTGTTTAGCAGTATCAAGAAGCAGGACCCCAAGTGTTTAACCTTATTAGAAACTCCCTTGGTTTTCCCCCTTGAGTGGTGGCCAGGCTCTGGGTGGAACCCAACAGGAGGATGAAATCAGATGTTTCCGCTCAAAGAAAATTGCCAGTTATTTTGGCCTGCTGATTTAGATATATGAGGCTGGACCTGCTTGCAGCGACTTTGGATGCCTCACCTACGGATGGACGCATCGCGTAGGATTTCCGGTTTGCGAGGAAGGGCACTCTAAATTCTCGCTGCATCCAGGGTTCCCCAGCAATTGCGGATCTGAATGTTAGTACCCCATTAAGTAAGTGTGCTATTCCGTATTTTCCTTATTGTTTATTTTTGTAGTATTTAGTCATATCCCTCAAAGTAGTGAAATTAGCCTACTCTTTTAACTAGTAACTGTAACTGCTGTATTGTTTCTAGCCTTCTGTGAAACTATTTTGAGTATGCTGTGTTTTTTGAAGTTTCCCTAACCCTTAATTCACAAAGTCTTGAAATAAGTGTTGCAGGTGCTGCTGCAAAACAAAGAAAAGAGGATGTGGACTCAGACTAACAAATCTGTACAATGGTTAGAGGCCAAAGCAGTCCAAATGGCACTCCAGCAAGAGGCAGAGAATCCTGTTAATATTGTTACAGACTCTTTATATGTTTATAAACTTGCACACAAAATGGCAACAGTAGGATTTGTGCAGACGGAAGTGTCGACCTTACTTTATGAAGCTCTACAACAGCGCATAGGGCAGGCCTTTATTACACATGTGAATAGTCACCAATCCCTACCAGGTCCGATTGTAGAAGGCAATCATAAGGCTGACCAAGCGGCACGGGGTGTGTCATCATTGGACGCCGCAAAGAGTTTACATGCCTTTTTACACCTTGGAGCAAAAGCCTTAGCAAAAACATGTCATATTTCCCTGTCGCAAGCAAAAAACATAGTGGCACTTTGTCCCTACTGTCAAAAAGGCCCACTGTGGGAGGCAGGTGTCAATCCACGGGGTCTCTCTTCCAATCAGATATGGCAAACTGATGTAACAACATGTGAATTGTTAAAACCAAATAAGTATCTCATAGTAACCATTGACACCTTTAGCTCTACAATAAACAGCCAGACACATTATTGTTCATTGGGAGGGCATTATCGCCTTGTTAGGGAAGCCACAAGAGATCAAAACAGATAACGGCCCTTGTTTTATTGCTAGACGCACAAAAGAATGGTGTGCATTGTGGGACATCAAATTAGTACACGGCCTTCCTTATAACAGTCAAGGACAAGCGATAGTGGAACGAGCACATCACCGCGAAGACGTCTGTTTTCCTCTGGATATAGGGGTAGAATCTTGCTATGTCTTCAGCACAGCCACCTTTGTAAAACCAGAATGGTTTGGGTGGCTTGACAACGTGTGGACTTAGATTACTAATTAGCTTAGTTGGGATTGGCTCATTTGGGGAATTATTGGAATATGTGGTGTGCTTCTTGCTACTTGAATCGCCTTTACATGTATTAGTGCTGTAGTTCGTAGATTGTTTAAGAAGGTTAATGTTTCATTCTTAGATCGACATATGGGTCTTGCTCATCACCGCTTGGAACAGCGCAATAATGACAATCAATCAGGAATAACGATGTTATAAAGCATGGGGAGGGGGAAATGTAGGGAGTGGCGTTCAGAAGATCTCGCGATGTACGGAAGGAATAGCTGTAGCCCTCCCTTGTTACGAGGTAAGGTGATGGACAGGCTTGTAATGTTAAGGGCACACCCACGAAGGAGGTGCTTGGTGAATGTATATAGGTAAGATACACAGTTTAATAAACGGACATTTTGTATCCATCATATTGGTGTTTGTACTGATGTCCCCGTGAAGGTCTTAACCTCCTGCAGCATTAGTCTGCAATCTGAGCGCCACTGATATGTGGATTGGCAGGTTTAATGAGGCAGGCTAATTGTGGTGTTGCAGTATTAGTCTCTGCAACCTGAGCGCCACTGACACGTGGAGAGGCAGGTTCAAAGAGGCAGAGCTAACTGCAACACCTGGAAAGCCAAAGATGCTCATGGAAAGGAGCACAAAATTAATACAAGGTGGATTATCCCATCTTTCTAATTATAACCCACTTCCGGTTCTCAAAATGAACCGAGAAGCTTTTCTTTCCTTTTTCTTGCACGTAAAACCCCCGGAAGAAGGTTATCCTGAGTCATGACAGGGGATCCTTATGTAAATTTAAATTTTTGTATAGTGTTGATGTTCATTGTCTTATTAATATTTCTAGGATGTATTGTCTATCATTGCAAAAATTGCTTTGTGTGACCATTCTCCTCTCCTTTGGTTCTGGGGGAAGCTCCGGCTTTGTAAGTGTTAACCAAGAATGGGAGGAAAACGAATTTGTGGGTTTAGGTCATTCTGTTGCCAGTATTATGAGCAAACAACAGACTCCAAATCAGGGGAAGGTCCCTTTGCTAATGGGGCCTGGGCTTTAAAAGGTCATTACTGGGTCCATGAAGGCGAGGTGGAGGTATCAAGGCCTAAACCACACATGCATTCTGGGCTGGGGGCATGGAAATCCATTTTCCTGCTGCGTAGGCAGACCCCCAACTCGTTACATCACTTACTGGATCCGATTTTCAGATGGATCATATAGTTGTGCTTGAGACACCCCCCAGTAAGGCCGCGGATCCCTTCCATGTGTTCACTACCTGCCGATGAGGACTGATGAGGACTCTCCTGAGTCGCCGGCACGCCACAAAGCATCGAGACATTCACTAATAGATTTATCTGATGACTCGGAGGGGGGACCTGTTGATCGACCACCACTTACTGCCCCCGCACTCCTGATTAAGAGGCCTGGAAGAGATGATTTGCTTACAATACAACCAGTAACAGTGACTATAGGGGCTCCTGACCCCCATAAATTTTGGCTAAAAATAAGGGAGCGTGCTCTACAAGGAGACTTAGAACTTGCTCAAGCTTTGGGTTCCGGGAAAAAACATGCATACCTGGTACTTGTTAACCCGGATGGCGGTCATAACGAGTGGGAACCGTTCCACTGGGGGGGTAGTAAAGGAATTGAGAGCCACTTGTATGCAACATGGATTAGACTCTCCTTATGCTCAATCGCTTTTGCGAGGAATCTATACTAATGAATTAACACCTCATGATTTTTGGAGCTTGGTTCAGGTCTGTTTAACTCCTGTGCAGTTAACGGTGTTTGAAGCAAAATGGAGGCAGCTCACACAGGAGCAGGCTTTAGCCAATTTGGAATTCCCACAAGACGACCCTCGTTTTGGGGCAGGACTTCCACAATTTCTAGTAGACCACCCTCTTAATGTCCCACAACTGCAAGCCCAATTACATACATTGATTTTACAACAAGCCAAAGAGCTGGCTTTTCAGGCTTTAATTCAACTACCAGATACCGGGACTCCAAAATTGTCCTGGACTATGATCAAACAAAAGCCAGATGAATCATATATGTCATTCCTAGATAGGCTATGGGATGCATTAGCGAAGCAAGTTTATAATAAATCAGCAAAAGAGGCTCTAATTCTACAGCTTGCACGAGACAATGCTAATGAGGATTGCAGATGTGTAATTGCAGCATTACCCAGTGCTAATCCCTCACTGGTAGAAATGATAGATGCCTGTAGTAAGGTTGGGACAGCAATACATCAAATGGAGACATTGGCAAAAACAGTTGCCGTCACAGTAAGGGGGGATCGACCTTGCTATGGCTGTGGCTGAACAGGACATTTTAAAAAGAACTGTCTAAGAAAAGAGCATGTTAACAATACGCCTGCTGCAAATATACTCTGTGCAAGATGTAAAAAACCAGGTCACTATGCCAAGGACTGTCGCTCAAAATTTAATGCGCAAGGGCAGCCCCTGATACACCGCCATAATCAGGGTAATGGAGGGCGGAGCGCGAGGGGGGGCCGTGCTGCAACACAAATAACTCTTCGGAATCCGTTTCAGGCCTATGTGGCGGACTCACAGCAAAAACCTCAGGAAGTGCCGGAGTGGATGTCGCCACAGCCACGTGAGTGACTATTTCTGATGAGAAAGTTCACAAAGTGCCTCTCCTGGCATACGGCCCTTTAGGGAATAGATTAAGTGCCTTGTTGTTAGGACATTCTAGTACAACTTTACAAGGATTGTTTGTTCTCCCAGGAGTAATTGATGCAGATTATGAGGGTCAAATTTGTGCTATGATGTGGACACCATCTCCACCAGTAACTGTACCTGCTAATTGTCGTATTGCTCAACTTGTACCATTTGTTTCACGGGCCCTGGGCACGGAACAACGGACCAGGGGAACTGGGGGTTTTGGCTTCACAGGTACTCCGCAGATCTATTGGACGCAGAACATCAGATCTTCACGTCCTATTATGACATGTATCGTTTCGTTATCCAAAGGTACTCCAAAAGATGTGCGGATCAAGGGGATGATAGATACAGGAGCTGACATCACTATCATATCATCCCGAGATTGGCCCAAAAAATGGCCAATGATAAATATTGGGTCAGCATTAGAAGGAATAGGAGGAGCCATGACCACTTGTCAGAGTACTATGCCAGTTCAAATTGTTAACCCAGAAGGACAAGTGGCCACAGTACGGCCTAATGTAGCGGAAGTCCCTCTAAATGTATGGGGACGAGATGTACTGGGAATGTGGGGCCCAAAGAGTTGTGGTGAACGGAGTTAAATCCAGTTGGAGGCCGGTCACGAGTGGTGTCCCCCAGGGCTCGGTTTTGGGGCCACTCCTGTTTAACATCTTTATTGATGATCTAGATGAAAGGATCGAATGCACCCTCAGTCAGTTTGCAGATGACACCAAGTTGGGTGGGAGTGTTGATCTGCTCGAGGGTAGGGAGGCTCTGCAGAGAGACCTGGACAGGCTGGAGCGATGGGCTGAGGCCAACTGGAGGAGTTTCAATAAGGCCAAATGCCGGGTGCTGCACTTTGGCCACAACAACCCCCAGCAGCGCTACAGGCTTGGGGAGGAGTGTCTGGAGAGCTGCCAGTCAGAGAGGGACCTGGGGGTGTTGATTGACAGCCGACTGAACAGGAGCCAGCAGTGTGCCCAGGTGGCCAAGAAGGCCAATGGCATCCTGGCCTGTATCAGAAATAGCGTGGCCAGCAGGGACAGGGAAGGGATCTTACCCCTGTACTCAGCACTGGTGAGGCCGCACCTCGATGACTGTGTTCAGTTTTGGGCCCCTCACTACAAAAAGGCCATTGAATGACTCGAGCGTGTCCAGAGAAGGGCAACGAAGCTGATGAAGGGTCTGGAGCACATGTCGTACAAGGAGTGGCTGAGGGAACTGGGGTTGTTTAGTCTGGAGAAGAGGAGGCTGAGGGGAGACCTCATCGCCCTCTACAACTACCTGAAAGGAGGCTGCAGAGAGCTGGGGATGAGTCTCTTTAACCAAGTAACAAGCGATAGGACAAGAGGGAATGGCCTCAAGTTGCACCAGGGAAGGTTTAGACTAGATGTCAGGAAGTATTTCTTTACAGAACGGGTTATTAGGCAGTGGAATGGATTGCCCAGGGAGGTGGTGGAGTCCCCATCCCTGGAGGTGTTTAAGGGTAGGGTTGACATAGCGTTGAGAGATATGGTGTAGATGGGAACTGGCAGTGTTAGGTTAATGGTTGGACTAGATGATCTTCAAGGTCCTTTCCAACCTAGATGATTCTGTGATTCTGTGATTCTGTGACTATCAGTTCACAGCCAGTGGGTTTTTCATAGGGGCCACTGTCACAGAGGGCACAAAGAGACCAACCATTCCCTTGAAATGGTTGACAACTACCCCTGTTTGGGTTGATCAGTGGCCCCTGTCCCAAGAAAAGCTATGTGCCCTGCAGTCCTTAGTACAAGAGCAATTAAACCAAGGCCACATTGAACCTTCTATTAGTCCTTGGAATATACGTGTTTTTGTAATCAAAAAGAAATCTGGCAAATGGAGGCTGCTGCATGACCTCAGGCAAGTCAATGCAGTGATGGAAAGTATGGGCGCCTTACAACCTGGGATGCCCTCACCAACAATGATACCAAGAGAATGAGACATATGTGTAATCGACCTGAAAGACTGGTTTTTTACGATCCCGTTGTATCCTGATGATGCCCCGAAATTTGCCTTTACAGTTCCAACCGTAAACAATCAAGAACCCTGTAAAAGATATCATTGGACGGTCTTGCCCCAGGGCATGAAAAACAGTCCTACCATTTGCTAGTCGTATGTTGCCTTAGCTCTTTCAACAGTTAGGAAACAGATCCCTAATGTATATTGTTATTATATGGATGACATCTTAACAGCTGCACCAACAAAAATGCATTTGCAGGAAGTGATGCCAGTTTTACGACAGGCGCTGGAAATATATGGTTTGCACATTGCCCCTGAAGAGGTTCAAACACTGCCACCCTGGAGATATCTAGGGGTGAAAATATTAGATCACACTATCCAGCCACAACCAATTCAACTTAATGATGAAGTAAAAACTTTGAATGATGTGCAGAAATTATTGGGTACAATCAATTGGTTAGGGCCCTTGCTGGGCATTACAAATTCCCTTTTGGCTCCAGTGTTTCACCTTTTAAAGGGAGACTTGGATCTACTTTCAGCCTGACAAACTGTCCCCAGAGGCAAAAGCTGTTTTGAATATTGTTGCCGACGCTGTTGCAAATAAGCAAGTTTATAGGATTAATGACCAGCTTGAAGTTAATCTGTATGTCATGCTAAACAACACTCACCCAGTAGGCATTCTAGGACAGTGGGATGACCAACTCACTGACCCACTGTTAATATTGGAGGGGATATTTTTGGTCTATCAACCAAAGAAAACAGTAAGCACTCACATAGAATTGGTAGCAAAATTAATTTGTAAAGGCCGTCAATGTTGTGTGCAACTAACAGGCCAAGATCCAAAAAACATTCTAGTTCCTATAAAACATGATTATCTTGATTGGTGTTTAGCAAACAGTACGGATCTGCAAATGTCACTGTTGGATTTTTCAGGGATAATATTGTTCCACTTACCATCACATAAACTTCTGCAAATGCATTTGGAATTGCAAATTGTGCAACGCCCTTTGGTTTCTCCGGTGCCACTTTCCGGCCTTACTGTCTTTACTGATGGGTCCGGAAAGACTGGAAAAGCAGTTGTTACATGGAAACAGGATGGTGAATGGCAAGACCTTATCGGACGAGAAGAAGAGTCTCCTCAGTTAGTGGAACTCCGAGCTGTTGCAATGGCTTTTCAAAGATTTCCTCATCTTCCACTAAATATAGTTACAGATTCCGCCTATGTAGCTGATGTTGTTAAGAGATTAGATAGATCTCTTTTAAAAGAAGTGAATAATAAGAATCTGGTTTTTCTTTTAAAGACTTTGTGGCATGAGTTGCAATCTCGGTCGCAACCCTTTTATGTGCTACATGTCTGAAGCCATACTGCACTGCCAGGATTCATTAATGAAGGTAATGCACGAGCTGATGCTCTTGCAGCCCCAGCTTGGGCTGCTCCTCTTCTGGACAAATTTCAACAAGCTGTGACTTCTCATGCCTTTTTCCACCAAGGTGCCAGAGCATTACAACGACAGTTTGAATTGACTCCTTCTGCTGCCAAAGATATTATAGCTTCATGTCCAGACTGCCAACAACACATATCTGTGCCTCAGCTAGGAGTTAACCCCAGAGGTCTACAGAGCCTTCAGTTGTGGCAAACAGATTTTACTCATATACCTGAATTTGGGCGCTTGAAATATGTACATGTTTCTGTTGACACCTTTTCCACAGCAGTATGGGCCCCCGCCCATTCTGGAGAGAGAAGTCGAGATGTTACCTCGCACTGGAGATCTGCCTTTGCAGCTTTAGGCATCCCTCACCACATTAAAACAGACAACGGTCCAGGATATGTGGCAGCCCACACCCATGCATTTTTACACCAATGGGGTGTATCTCATGTAACTGACATTCCTCATTCCCCCACAGGACAAGCCATTGTCGAACGTACCCATGCTACTCTCAAGCGACTGCTTGAAAAACAAAGAGGGGGAATGCAAGGAGAGATGCCACACAGCCGTCTTGCTAAAGCAATATATACTTTGAATCATCTTACCATCCCACAATATTCCAATAACCCTGTGATATTAACACATTTTTTGTCGTTACAGAGCTTGAGCGAAGTATCTGTTCCTCGTGCCAAAGTCCTAGTGTGGGATCTTTTCTCCCGCAAGTGGGAAGGCCCCTGGGACCTTGTTACTTGGGGACGTGGGTATGCTTGTGTCTCTACAGATCGTGGTCCGCAATGGATACCAGCACGAAATGTGTGACCGTTTTTATTGCCCTCCTCAGAAGTATCACCTCCGCAGTCTGGATGCTAGCACAACTAAAAACAAATGTCTGGGTCTAACTTGTACCCTTTGCAGGAAGCAAGGGAGGTGAATCAATATTATGGCCTGCACAAACTGTAAATGCTCTGATTGATACTGGAGCAGAGGCTTCTTTAATATATGGGAACTCCAGGAAAAGCTGTACAAACACAAATAGAAAGGGAAATACAAGACGTCCCTGGACAATTGTATTCAGTCACGTTTCCCTCATTTCTGAATATATAATAGGTATAGACATTCTAAAAGGACTAACTTTAAATCTTTCTGATGGTCAGTACACTAAAGGCCTTGATTTTAAAACAAAGAAGGGGGAATTCTCAGGACACACCACATAATCAACTGGTAATGGCTTTATATACTCTTAATTTCTTAAACAGAAATCATTCTGCTTTGACAGCAGCAGAACGACATTTTACTACTACAACAGACTCTGCAATTAAACTACGGGTCTTGTATAAGGATCCCGAAGGAGGCCCGACCTGGAGAGTGGATCTGTTGGTATTGGGGAGGGGGTATGTTTGTGTTTTATCACCCACAGGTCCCTGGTGGATATCAACAAAGAAAGTTAAGCGTATCGTGAGCTGGAAGGAGCAACCCTCCAACCCGATGCCACAGACCCCTCAATTAATGAAACATATAGGTTTATTAGTTACTAGTGAAAGATGTAGCTTAGACAATTCTCTGTTTAGCAATATTAAGAGTTAAGAACCCAGGTGTTTAACCTTATTAGAAACTCCCTTGGTTTTCCCCCTTGAGTGGTGGCCAGGCTCTGGGTGGAACCCAACAGGAGGATGAGAGCAGATGTTTCCGCTCAAAGAAAATTGCCAGTTATTTTGGCCTGTTGATTTAGAGGCTGGACCTGCTTGCAGCGACTTTGGATGCCTCACCTACGGATGGACGCATCGCGTAGGATTTCCGGTTTGCGAGGAAGGGCACTCTAAATTCTCGCTGCATCCAGGGTTCCCCAGCAATTGTGGATCTGAATATTAATACCCCATTAAGTAAGTGTGCTATTCTGTATTTTCCTTATTTTGTAATACTTAGTCATATGCTTTAATTATTGGTAGTGAAACCAGCCTATTCTTTTCAACTAGTAACTGTGACTGCTGTATTGTTTTTAGCCTCTTGTAGAACTATTTTATGCATACTGTGTTTTTTGAAGTTTGTCTAAACTTTAATTGTTAAAGCTTTGCAGGTGCAGCTATAAAACAAAGAAGGGGGAGATGTAGGAGAGACATCAGCCTGTCAGTGCAGCCCCTGAGAAGCAGTAGGGCTTTGATGAGAAACAGGCCTTGGGAGTAAGATCAGAAACTGCTGAGCTGTGCCAAGGTGGCAGGGAAAAACAACAGACAGCTGCAACACTCGTAGGAGCTGCTCAGATTGGGATAGGATAGAACGCTCGGGAGAGCTCATACAGGCATTCTGTGGAAAATTAAATAGTGTAAAAAATCAGTAAAATCCTTAATTGGGCTAGGATCGTACGTGCCGGACAAGTTAACATCCATTAGTAAAGAGCGCGCCCTAGTGCTCACCCGCTGCATCAACGGTGCAGCCTGTTTGTTCGTACTGTGTTCCAAGTGTTATAAATAAAGTGTCTCTCCTCTAGCAGGAGGCAGTAATTTTATGTTAATTGTTGTCTTGAATTTAGGTGCATACGCTGCACCGCGGTGAGAGCACACCTTTGCACCATCTGCCTGAGTGAGATATTGTCAGCTTAATCGGGTAGCGTTTAAGGTAAGGTAGACAAGATGGGGAGCAGCCAGAGTGGGGGAATAGTCAAAAAGAGCCCCCTGGGCTGCATTGTAACACACTGGAAGAAGATAGGGGGACCTCCAGGCGCAAGTGTGAATAAAAAGACCCTAATAAAATATTGCAATCAGTGGTGGCCCCTATATAAACTGGATGAGGGGGAAAAATGGCCCCTTAATGGGACCTTGAATTATAATACCTTACTGCAATTGATGCTGTTTTTAAGGAGGGAAGGGAAGTGGGATGAAGTCTCCTATGCAGACATGTTTTTCACCCTCCGAGACCATCCTGAATATCAAACAGACTGTGGCCTGGCACCCCCACGAGATCCACTAGTGCTGGCACTGGAAAAAGAAAATAAGAAGGAAGGGAAAGGAAAGTTGAAAAGATGTTGTTCATCATGCAGTATAGGACAGAGATGCACAAAACTGGGGAAAGAGAAAAGGGCCACCGAGGTAAAGGATTTGCCTGAGTTCTATAAATCACCGATAAGAAGCCGGCAGGAGGAGAGTGAGACTTTGGAGGAGCCAGAGACAGAGCCGAGCTCCCCGCCTCACAGCCCCATATCCTTTCATACTCAGGGACGGGAGAAACAAGTGGTATTGCAGGCTCCAGTGAGACAAGCCATAGGACCGGATGGGGCCCCTGTCAGAATAAAAGTTCTGTTTACTTCCTTTGATCTCGAGACCTGGAGCATAGCAAAGGGGTATCGAGATGACCCTGTTAGGGTGGCCAGGCATTTTCAGTTTCTAATAAAACAACATGATCCGGATTGGAGTGATATACAATTATTATTGGATCACACAACAGAAACTGAAAAACAATTAATATTAAAAACAGCCCAGGATCTGCTACTGATCACCTTAAGGGTACAGACAAAGATATAAAAGATCACTTCCCCTTATAGGACCCACACTGGGACCCCAACAGAGGAGCCCATATGAGATTGCTAAATGCATATAGGGATTGGATTGCAAGGGGCATGGAGCGGGCTATACCGAAAGCAATTAACTGGTCGACCCTATATGCCGTTCAGCAGGGACCCAAAGAAACTCCATCAGAATTCCTAGAGAAACTGCGGGATACTATGAGACGGCACACACCCTTAGATCCAAGATCAGAGGTGGGAATACAACAGTTAGTGTCATTATTTATAGGGCAATCAGCACGGAATATTCGAAAGAATTTGCAGAAACTGGAACCGCCGGACAATAGGGATCTGGAGATCTTGTTGAACGCAGCATGGAGAGTATGTAGCAATAGGGAGGAGGACCGAAGGAAGGAAAAGCGGGCATTAGTGGCATCACGACCGGAAAGCAGGAGATTCAAGAGTGTAAAACCCAAGCGGCCTTTGGGAAGGGACCAGTGTGCATGGTGTAAGCAGAGAGGACACTGGCAAGATGAGTGTCCGGAGAAGCAGAAAGGAAAAGAGAGAATACAAGCTCATGTCGAGGATGACGACTGACGGGGATCTGGGGAGTCTACCCTAGCGGATCCACTGGTTGTAATAAAGCTAGGGAAACAACAGCACAACATGGAATTTTTAGTTGATACTGGAGCAACATTTTCAGTTTTAAATGAAGCTTTAACACCCTTAGATGATGATTTTATAATGGTAAAGGGAGCTACTGGCCAAAGGGAAAAGGCATATTTTCTGAAACCTTTAAAATTCAAGTTAGGAAAGCAATTAGGAGTACACAAATTTTTATGTATGCCAAATTCGCCAAAATCTTGTTGGAACAATTGGAAGCAGAAATTAAATTCGAAAAAGAGAAAATAGAAATTAGAGTTGGGGATAAACAGTTGGTTGAAATTCTGAGCTTGGCCCTCATAAATACTCCAGCTAAAATGGAGATTCCTGAGGAGGTGAAGAACCAAGTGTACCCAATAGTATGGGCCTCAGAAGTACCGGGAAGGGCAAAGAATGCCTCCCCTATAATAATCAGACCCAGACAAGGAACAAGACCTGTAAGAATTAAGCAATATCCCCTTAAATTGGAAGACAGAAAGGGAATCCAACCAATAATTGACTGATTTATTAAATTGGGATTACTGAAGGAGTGTGAATCGGAGTATAACACTCCTATTTTACCAGTCAAAAAGCCAGACGGTAATTATCGGGTAGTACAAGATCTCAGGGCTATCAACAAAATTGTTGAAGATCTGCATCCTGTTGTAGCAAACCCATATACCCTGTTAACCAAATTAGTGCCTAAATTGGCTTGGTTTACCGTACTGGATCTAAAAGATGCCTTCTTTTGCTTGCCTTTGAGTCCTGAAAGTCAGTTATTGTTTGCATTTGAATGGGAAAACACAGAATCCAGAAGGAAGATGCAATTAACATGGACTGTGCTACCCCAGGGGTTTAAAAATAGCCCCACTCTTTTTGGAAACCAACTAGCTAAAGATCTGGAGCAATGGGAGTGACCGCATGGAACTGGGCAAATTCTGCAGTATGTAGATGATTTATTAATAGCCACAGAGACTAAAGAAATGTGCATAATATGGAGTATTAGTTTATTAAATTTTGGGGGACTTAATGGTTATCGAGTCTCTCCACAGAAAGCCCAGGTATCTCAGCAGCAAGTAACCTACCTGGGATACGAGGTCACAGCTGGCCAACGGACCCTAGGGACTGCAAGGAAGGAGGCCATCTGTCAGACCCCTCGGCCACAGACAGCTAAAGAGCTCCACACGTTCCTAGGAATGACCGGATGGTGTCGCCTGTGAATATATAACTATGGACTCATAGTAAAACCCCTTTATGAACTATTAAAGTCAAATCCAAAAACCCTCACTTGGAATGGAGAGGCAGACAGAGCATTCCATCAGCTGAAAAGGAAGCTGATGGATGCCCCTGCTCTGGGTTTACCAGACATCACTAAGCCTTTCTGGTTATTCTCCCACGAGAAACAGGGAATAGCCCTAGGGGTCCTGGCCCAAAATTTGGGACCAGATAGGAGGACAGTGGCATACTTCTCTAAACAACTCGATGAAGTAAGCAAAGGATGGCCTAGTTGCCTGAAGGTGGTAGCAGCAGTGCTTCCAGGAAGCATGGAAATTCACATTGGGCCAGAAAAATCACAGTACTAGTATCCCACACAGTGTCTGCAGTACTAGACATGAAAGGAGGACACTGGCTTTCACCTCAAAGGTACCTGAAATACCAAGCCCTCCTAGTGGAACAGGATGATATAGAAATAGAGGTTACTAATATTGTCAACCCAGCTTCTTTTCTCAGTGGAACCACAGGAGAACCAGTGACACACGACTGCCTGGAAATGATTGAAGCAGTCTATTCCAGCTGGCCAGACCTCAAGGAGGAACCATTTGAGGACACTGATGAATCCTGGTATACGGACGGGAGCATGAACTTGGCAACGCTATGGCAGATCGTGAGGCCAAAAGAGTGGCTGAGGAAGGTGAAATAGAAGTGCAGTCTTTGGTTCCAGACAGTAAAATACAAATTGATGGTGAGCCTCAATATTCTAGGGAAGACCAAAAACTTATTGAAGATCTAAAGGGAAGCAGAGAAGAGGGCAAGTGGGCAAAGACTCCGGAAGGTAAAATAATAGTACCATCTGCACTATTATGGGCTATAGCAATGGCAGAGCATAGAAAATCCCACTGGGGGGTAGAGGCCTTATATAAATATCTCAATCAGCGAATAGTTGCTCAAAATCTGTATACCACCATCAAACAGGTGACCCAGCAATGTGAGATCTGTTTACAAAACAATCCTAAAACAGGATCGAAAGCCCAACCCGGGCAGATAGGGAAAGGAAATTACCCAGGGCAACAATGGCAAATTGATTTTTCTGAACTCCCAAGAAAAGGGGGTTTCGGTACCTTTTGGTCTTGACAGATACCTTTTCAGGGTGGCCAGAAGCATTCCCTTGTCGAACTAATAAGGCCAGGGAAGTAACAAAGGTATTGTTACAAGAAATAATACCAAGGTTTGGGGTTCCAGCAACAATATCCTCAGATCGGGGATCACATTTTGTGGCAAAAATTGTCCAGCAGGTTAGTAAACTTTTAGGAACAGACTGGCAATTACATACCCCGTATAATCCACAAGCCAGTGGTCAAGTAGAAAAAATGAATCATTTAATCAAACAACAAATGGTAAAACTAGGCCAGGAAGCTGGATTGTCCTGGCCCCAAGCATTGCCCTTAGGCCTTCTAAGAATCAGAACCAAACCCAGAACTAAGGAGGGATTAAGTCCTTTTGAAATAGTATATGGGAGACCATATATGATACAAGCAGGAACATCAACCCAGTTTGGAGATGAAATACTAACAGATTCTGTTATAAGTCTACAAAAGCAGCTGCGAGAAATAGAGAAATTGGTCCTGGGGACCAGAGCTCGAGGTCTGGACGGGCCTGTACACAACATTGAACCTGGTGATTATGTATATATCAGATCTTTTTGAGATTCACCTCTGGAACCTAAATGGGAAGGTCCGTTTCAGGTGTTATTAACTTCCCATACAGCAATCAAGATTAAGGAACAGACATCGTGGATACACCACACCAGGGTGAAGAAAGCCCCTAAGCCAAAATGGGAATCAACACCTGTGGGACCACTAAAGCTTCGCATCCAAAAACAGTGATATAAGCATGGGGGCTTATAATATTGATTGGCTGTGGTCTTGTCTCCTGTGGCCTGCACGGGATTTCATCCCCACAGTTCATAGCCTCAATTATCGGACCGAAAGCTTCATTTTTACAGTCCAAAGATTAGATTCCAGTGTTGAAAGCATCTTCTAGGCTTCAAACCCTCGCTGATAGGGTTCCAAACCTCATTGGTATACTCCAAACCCTCAGTTTAATGGTACAAAACCTCATTTTAGGGCTGAAATTCTCATGTTTAGGGTACAAACCCTAATTTTAAGAGTCCAAAGCTATGCTTCTAGTGTTGAAAGCCTCTCCTTTATGTTCCAAATCCTCATTTTTATGCACCAAACCATCACTTCTAGGGCCAAAATCCTTAGTTCTAGACTTGAATGCTTTGATTCTAGCGTTGGATCCCCCTGTGTATGAAACAAACTCACAATTCTCAGGGTCAAAACCTGATTGTTATGCTGCTAATCATCATTTTTATGCTCTGAAGCCACATTTATCGGGGTCAAACCCTCGTTTTTATGCTCCGAACATCGCATTTAGGGACCACAGCCTCAATTTTTGGATCAAGAGCTTCATTTTTACATTTCAAATATTAGATTCCAGTGTTGAAAGTCTCCTGTACGCTTCAAACCCTCATTTATTGGGTTCAATAACTCATTGTTGTGCTCAAAACCCTCAGTTTAACCATGAAAACTGTTGCGGGAGGATATTGGACCTGCACAACTCTATGAGAGTTATAACAAGCAAAGCCGTTTATTTTTCCAATAGTACATACTTATGCTCTCGCCAAAGCTCTTACTTCATAATTAACAAATCAGCAATCAGACAGCTATCAACCTTTTCTCCTATCAGCATCAGACCACTCTAACACGCGCTGTGCAGACCAATCACCCTCTCGTTCACGCGGCGGTAACTTCTCACAGTCCAGTACTTTGCCACAGCTCAGTGTTGCAGCTGGCCGTTGTTTTTCCCTGCCACCTTGGCACAGCTCAGCAGTTTCTGATCTTTCTCCCAAGGCCTGTTTCTCATCAAAGCCTTGCTGTTGATTCAGAGGCTGTGCAGGGCTGACAGGCCGATGCCTCCCACAGAAAACCCTTATTTTCTTGGCCCAATGCCTGTATTTTAGGGTACAGGCTTTCATTTGAAGAGTCCATGACTCTGATTCTAGGGTTCAAAGAAAGCTTTTTATTCTCCAGACACTCATTTTGAGGGTTCAAAACCTCATTTTTATGCTCCAACGATCTCATTAACGCCCAAAGATATTATGGGTCCCAAAGCCTCAGTTCTGGAGTCCAAAGCTTTGATTCTAGGGTTGGAAGCCTCCTGTTTATGCAGCAAACCCTCATTGATGGGTTCAAAACCTCATTCTCATGCTCCAAATCATCATTTTTATGCTCTGAATCCTCATTTATTGAGTTCAAACCCTCATTTGTATGCTCCAAACATCTCATTTATGGCCCACAGCCTCAGTTTTCGGTCCCAAAGCTTCATTTGCGTGCACCAAAGATTAGATTCCAGGGTTGAAAGCCTCCTGTAGGCTTCAAAACCTCATTCATAGGCTTCAAAACCTCATTGTTATGCTCCAAACCCTCAGCTTAACGGTGAAAACCCTCATATTATTGGCACAACACCTCAATATTAGGGTACAGGCTTTCATTTGAAGAGTCCATGACTCGGATTCTAGGGTTCAGAGACTGCTTTTTGTTCTCCTGACACTCATTTTGAGGGTTCAGACCCTCATTTGTATGCTCCAAACATCTCATTTAGGGGCCAAGCCACATTCTTTAGACCCAGAGCCTCAGTTCTAGAGTACAATGCTTTGATTCTGGGGTTGGAAGCCTCCTGTTTATGCACCAAAATGTCACTGATGGGTTGAAAACGTTGTGGTCATGCTCCAAATCATCATTTTTATGCTCTGAATCCACCTTTTGAGGTTTCAAACCCTCATTTTTATGCTCCAAACATCTCATTTAGGGCCCACAGCCTCAGTTTTCGGTCCCAAAGCTTCATTTATATGAACCAAATATTAGATTCCAGGTTTGAAAGCCTCCTGTAGGCTTCAAACCCTCATTTATAGGGTTCAATACCTCATTGTTATGTTCCAAACCCTCAGTTTAACAGTGAAAACCCTAATTTTTTTGGCACAACGCCTCAATATTAGGGTACAGGCTTTCATTTGAAGAGTCCATGACTCTGATTCTAGGGTTCAAAGACTGCCTTTTATACTCCAGAACTCATTTTTACGGTTCAGACCCTGTACTGGTTCAGCTAGAATAGGTTTAATTTTCCCCAATAGTGGGGACAGAGATCTATCCGGGATATTCGATACCACGTGGGCTCCCAAGTGCGGGAAGAGCAGGGACGTCCTTTGTGCGGTTCAGTCCCCTCACTGCTGTATCTGTATGGTATATCTCTTGTTCTGTTCATTCTTATTTCTGTTATTGTTATTGTTGTTGTTCGGTTTGTTGTTGTTACACTGTTGTGTTAAATTTTTCCTTATCTCAACCTCGGGGTTTTTATTTCACTCCCTGCCCCGTCCGGTCTGAGGGTGGGGGAGGGGCAGCGGGAACGTGGTCTCGGGTCCCAGCAGGGCTTAAACCACCACAGCCTTTTTGGCGCTCAACGTGGGGCCACGAAATGCTTGGGATAAGGTCAAAAAAAAGACAAACCCTGACCAGAGTGTGTTAGAGCAATCTGTTAGGTGTAATTTTTCTGCTTTTATTTCTATTGTTTGGTAAGAAACATTTACAATGCTGGCCAACTTGCTTGCGTGATGGGGCTGGATTAATCCTTATATCCACTGTGTGTTCCCAGTGCTGGTGTTTGTTGTCAGTGGAAAATGTGTCAAGGGTCTTGTTTTGCTATACTGGCTACTGACTGCTTATAATGTGCTTGTATCACTGCTTGTGGGGGTGAACCAGTACCTGTTTGCTGCCTGGTCTTTTGTTAGGGGCCTCACCCCCTCTGTGGGTGAGCCAGGGGAAGAGATCCTCTCGGTTTTTGAGAGTTTTAGCTATCCTTGGAGCATCCAGGCCAGCATGTTTGTGGCACTGTGCATTCTGAATGTCTGCCAGATCTTGTTTTGGGCCATGCGGTACTTCTCCAACAATAGCACCACCCGGAAACCTGCCCCGGGGGCAGATAGTTATAAATGGCTAGGTATGTGGGAGAACATGGGCAAGTGCCTGAGTCAGTGGTCACCCCCAACGTTTTGGAATTTCACTCCTGAACAAATGCAGAGTCCTGATAAACTGGTGGAGTGTTTGGAAAAGGTGTGCTGCCAATCTGACAAACCCCGGGAGACACAACTCGCTGCAATGTTCTGAGGACTTGCCCATGCCGACCGTGTCATCTTTAACAGTACTCGCTGCCCTCAAGGGGGAGAAAGGGCTGCAGGATCTGAAAGTGAACTTACTGGTAGAGCAACTGGGCCAGGGGGACAGGCAGTGGCAGTACCAGTCGCCTCCACCAGCACAGCAGCTGGGCCAGAGGGACAAGCAGTGCCAGTATCAGTCGCCCCGATACAGAAAACCAAATATACCAAAAAGTCAGCTCGCATAGTAGGGGATGGAGATGAGCCAGGACCGGCACGAGAACAGGGGAAAGAGCCGGAGGTAACCATCCGATCTCTATCCCCGAGTGAGTTGTGAGATATGCAGAAGGATTTCAGCCGCCTTCCAGGCGAGCAGATTTTCACCTGGCTGCTCCGATGCTGGGATAGTGGAGCTGCTGGTTTTGAATTGGAGGGGAGAGAGGCCAAGCAGCTGGGACCTTTAGCCAAGCAGGCTGGTATTGACAAGGCAATAGGGAAACAGGCTCAAACCCTCAGCCTTTGGAGGTGACACCTGCTCGGTGTGAGGGAGAGGTACCCCTACAAGGATGATGCTCTATGTCGGTTAGGCAAGTGGACCAACATGGAGAGAGGCATTCAGAACCTCAGGGAAATGGCTGTGTTTGACATGGTCTATGGTGATCTGAATGATGAGCAGTCACCCATGGATCCAGATCAGGCCCCTTGTACACAGCTGATGTGGCGGAAGTTCCTGCAAAGTGAACCAGAGGGACATTCCAAAGCAGTAGCAGTAGCGTCCTGGTGGCGAGACACCCAGACTCAGACAGTGGACGAAGTGATTGGCCAGCTCTGGCAATATGAGGGAAATCTCCCTTCCTCCCAACATGCCTGGGTTTCAGCTGTAAGGGAACTGTCTCAGAGGCTCCAGAAAATGGAAGAGGACATGTCCTACATTCCACCTGCACGGGCCGATGTCTCAGCTATTAGAAGCAGGTGCTTCCCCACCCAAGAGAAGAGCAGTGGAAGGTACACACCACGGGGCACCCTGTGGTTCTTCCTCCGTGACCATGGAGAAGACATGAGGAAGTGGGATGGACAGCCCACTCCCGCCCTAGCTGCATGAGTACAGCAGCTGAAAGGGAAGACCACCATGAAAGGGGAGTCTTCCAAGAGAGACGCAGCTCCAGTGTCCAGTCGGAAATCCCCCAGACAGAATAGAATGGCTAACGTTATGCCTGACCCTCTTGAGGGGACCAGGAAGTCATTCCTGCAGGAGTCATTCTTACAAGTGAGTGATGGTGAGCAGGATTAGAGGGGCCCTGCCTCCAGCCAGGTGGAGGAAAGGGATAATCGGATTTACTGGAAGGTGTGGATCCAATGGCCTGGCAAATCAGACCCACAAGAATATAAGGCCTTGGTAGACACTGGCGCACAGTGCACCCTGATGCCATCAAGCCACAGTGGGGTTGAACCCATCTGCATCTCCGGAGTGACAGGGGGGTCCCAACAGCTGACCCTATTAGAAGCTGAAGTAAGCTTAACTGGGAAGGACTGGCATAAGCACCCCATTGTGACTGGCCCAGATGCCCCGTGCATCCTAGGTATAGATTACCTCAGGAGAGGGTACTTTAAAGACCCCAAAGGGTACCGGTGGGCCTTTGGTATAGCTGCCCTGGAGGAGGTTGAGCAATTGTCCACCTTACCTGGCCTCTCAGAGGATCCCTCGGTGGTGGGGTTGCTTAAGGTTGAAGAGCAGCGAGTGCCAATTGCTACCAAGACGGTGCACCGGCGGCAGTACCGTACCAACCGAGATTCCCTGGTCCCCATCCATCAGCTGATCCATCGACTAGAAAGCCAGAAGGTGATCAGCAAGACTCATTCACCTTTCAACAGCCCTATATGGCCAGTGAGAAAACCTAATGGCGAATGGAGACTGACCGTGGACTACCGTGGCCTGAATGAAGTTACGCCAGCGATGAGTGCTGCAGTGCCGGACATGCTAGAGCTCCAGTATGAGCTGGAGTCGAAGGCAGCCAAGTGGTACGCCACGATTGACATCGCTAACGTGTTCTTCTCCATCCCAATAGCACCAGAGTGCAGGCCACAGTTTGCATTCACTTGGAGGGGTATCCAGTACACCTGGAATCGATTGCCCAAGGGGTGGAAACACAGCTCCACCATTTGCCATAGACTGGTCCATACTGCACTGGAGAAAGGTGGGGCTCCAGAACACCTGCAGTTCATTGATGATATCATTGTATGGGGGGACACAGCTGAGGAAGTCTTTGAGAAAAGAAAGAAGATAATTGAAATCCTCCTGAAGGCTGGTTTTGCCATCAAGTGACAGAAAGTTAAGGGGCCTGGAAGGGAGATTCAGTTCCTAGGAATAAAATGGCAAGATGGGCGTCGCCACATCCCAATGGAGGTGATAAACAAGATAACAGCCATGGCCCCACCAACCACCAAAAAAGAGACTCAGTCTTTCCTGGGTGCTGTGGGGTTCTGGAGGATGCACATTCCAAACTACAGCCTGATTGTGAGCCCTCTCTACCACGTAACCCGCAAGAAGAACGATTTTAAATGGGGCCCTGAGCAACAACAAGCCTTTGAACAAATTAAGCAGGAGATTACCCAGGCAGTGGCTCTCGGGCCAGTCCGGACAGGGCAGGAGATTAAGAACGTGCTCTACACCGCAGCCGGGGAGAATGGCCCTTCCTGGAGCCTTTGGCAGAGAGCAGATGGGGAATCCCGAGGCCGACCTCTAGGCTTTTGGAGCCGGGGATACAAAGGCTCTGAAGCTAACTATACCCTGACTGAGAAGGAGATACTGGCAGCGTACGAAGGAATTTGAGCTGCCTCAGAAGTGGTCGGCACTGAGACACAGCTCCTCCTGGCACCCCGACTGCCGGTGCTGGGATGGATGTTCAAAGGAAAGGCTCCCTCCACACATCATGCAACAGATGCCACGTGGAGTAAATGGGTTGTGTTGATAACACAACGGGCTCGAATAGGGAACCTCGACCCCCCAGGATTAGTGGAAATGATCATGAACTGGCCACATGTTGCAGTCCTCCCAGTGCTGAACTACAACAGGGGGGGCTTCTTCCCACAGAGTCCCAGGGGTCCTCCACAGGCGAATCTCTGTTCCTCCGGTGACCTCCATGGGTGGCAGGGGGGGCAGCCCTGCCATCTCACCATGGGCTGCAGGGGAGCTCTGCAGTGGCGCACCCCCACCCCCCCCCCTCCTTTCTTCCACTGACATCAGTGTTCACACAGATGTTCTCACAACTTGTGGAGGTTTGAACTCAGCCGGCAGCCAGATGCCACGTGGCCGGCCGTTCACCTCCCCCTCCCCCCTCTGGTAAGGTAGGGGAGGGACAAAAGAACAGAATTCGAGGGTTGAGTAAAAAAGAAAGAATTTACTAAATATAACAAGAGAACAACAGTAACAATATTGAGTCCAAAAAGAAAATGGGTAAAATGCAACAGTGGCTTACCGAACACAGCAACCACCCCCCACAGCAACAATACCGCCCAACAAGCAGACGGCGAGCGTGCGAGAGAGAGAGACCCTGAGAGCGAGCCCGCCCACCTGGGCATGACATCGCATGGTATGAAATACTCCAATGAAAATTGACTCCATCCTGGTCGAAACCAGGACAGTCTCCACCCCTTATTCCATACCATTGACGTTATGCTCAGGTTTCCAAATATATCTTAAGGAATCACCACCCCTTTTTTTTTTTTTTCAGGTCTCACAGATATCATTCCCTAAGTCTATGGGCCATCCTTCCACAATGTCTGCTGAGTTCATTTGGTCCATAACATCAGGTTCCATCTGTTATGACAGTCTGTAAGGCTGAGGAATGAGGCGAAGTTAGCTCAGTCGGTGGAGCAGGAGGCTTTGGATGTGGCATGGGGATGTTGCAAGGCACTAAATGCAATAACAGGGTTATTTGACAGGCCAGTTCATTGGCTATTCTCACCTAAAATCAAATCTCCCTGAGGCACACATCAGACTTCTCCATCCTTCTGCATTACCCACCAAGTGCACTCAGGTCCTTCGGCAAAAGTAATCCCACGCATGGGTTTACCTTTACTCGATGCAGGAGTAACCCAGACGGTCTTCCCCAACATATTCCTAATGCGCACTACGGGGGCTTTATCCCCATCCAGGGTATGTAGGAGGTTTGATTGAGCAGGGCCAGCTTGCTTGGCAGATCCTCTGGGATTGACTAACCAGGTGGCTTTTGCTAAATGCACGTCCCAGTGTTTGAAAGTTCCACCCCCCATTGCTCTCAGTGTAGTTTTTAGCAATCCATTGTATCGCTCAATTTTCCCAGAGGCTGGTTCATGGTAGGGAATGTGATATATCCACTCAATGCCATGTTCTTTGGCCCAGGCGTCTATGAGGTTGTTTCGGAAATGTGTCCCATTATCTGACTCAATCCTTTCTGGCGTGCCATGCCGCCATAAGACTTTCTCCTCAAGGCCTAAAATGGTGTTCCGGGCAGTGGCATGGGGCACGGCATGAGTTTCCAACCAACCCGTGGCTGCATCCACCATTGTAAGCACATAGCATTTGCCATGCCAAGTTTGTGGGAGTGTGATATAATCAATCTGCCAGGCCTCCCCATATTTCTATTTTGACCATCGTCCTCCATACCAAATGGGCTTTAACCATTTGGCTTGCTTGATCGTAGCACATGTCTCACATTCATGGATTACCTGTGCAATAACATCCATGGTTAAGTGTTGCGGGAGGATATCGGACCTGCACAACTCTATGAGAGTTATAACAAGCAAAGCCGTTTATTTTTCCAATAGTACATACTTATGCTCTCGCCAAAGCTCTTACTTCATAATTAGCAAATCAGCAATCAGACAGCTATCAACCTTTTCTCCTATCAGCATCAGACCTCTCTAACACGCGCTGTGCAGACCAATCACCCTCTCGTTCACGCGCTGTTCACGCGGTGGTAACTTCTCACAGTCCAGTACTTTGCCACAGCTCAGTGTTGCAGCTGGCCGTTGTTTTTCCCTGCCACCTTGGCACAGCTCAGCAGTTTCTGATCTTTCTCCCAAGGCCTGTTTCTCATCAAAGCCTTGCTGTTGATTCAGAGGCTGTGCAGGGCTGACAGGCCAATGCCTCCCACAGTTAAGTCCACCCCTCGGTCACGAGCCCATCTATATGTTGTATCTCTTCCCTGATGGCCTGAGGAGTCATGGGCCCAGCGAGCCATGAATTGTTCACCCTTATGTTGCCAGTCCAGATCTACTTGAGCCACCTTAATCTTGGCAGCCTGATCCACCTGTTGGTTGTTCTGATGTTCTTCAGTGGCCTGGCTCTTGGGTACATGAGCGTCTACGTAACATACTTTCACAACCAGATTCTCTACTCAAGCAGCAATATCTTGCCATAATTCAGCAGCCCAGACGAGTTTGCCTCTGCACTGCCAGTTGCTCTGTTTCCACTGCTGTAACCACCCCCACAGCTCATTTGCCACCATCCATGAGTCAGTATAGAGGTAGAGCACTGGCCACTTTTCTCGCTCAGCGATATCCAAGGCCAGCTGGATGGCTTTCACCTCTGCGAACTGACTCGATTCACCTTCTCCTTCAGCAGCTTCAGAAACCCGTCATGTGGGGCTCCATAGAGCTGCCTTCCACCTTCGATGTTTTCCCACAACGCGACAGGATCTGTTGGTAAACAGGGCATATCGCTTCTCATTATCCAGTAGCTCAGTATATGGTGGGGCCTCTTCAGCACGTGTTAACTCTTCCTCTGGCGCCATTCTTAAATCTTTGCCTTCTGGCCAATTTGTGATCACTTCCAATACTCCCAGATAGCTGGGGCTCCCTAATCGAGCCCGTTGTGTGATTAATGCGACCCATTTACTCCACGTGGCATCGGCTGCATGGTGTGTAGAGGGGACCCTCCCTTTGAACATCCAGCCCAGCACTGGCAGTCGGGGTGCCAGGAGGAGCTGTGCTTCAGTCCCGATCACCTCTGGAGCAGCTCAGACCCCTTCATATGCTGCCAGTATCTCCTTTTCGGTTGGAGTATAACGGTCTTCTGATCCTCTGTATCCCCGACTCTAAAACCCCAGGGGTCGACCCCAAGTCTCCCCTGGTGCTCTCTGCCAGAGACTCCAGGTAGGGCCATTCTTCCTGGCTGCACTGTAGAGCACATTTTTAACATCTTGCCCTTTTCGAACTGGCCCGAGGGCTACTGCATGAACTATTTCCTGCTTAATTTGCTCAAAGCCTGTCGCTGCTCCGGGCCCCATACAAAATCATTCTTTTTCCGAGTCACTTGATAGAGAGGGCTGACAATCTGACTGTAATTTGGAATGTGCAGTCTCCAGAAACCCACAACTCCCAAGAAAGCTCGTGTTTCCTTTCTGTTAGTTGGTGGGGACATAGCTGTTATTTTATTAATCACCTCCATTGGAATCTGACCACGTCCATCTTGCCATTTTACTCCTAAAAACTGGATGTCTTGTGCAGGTCCCTTGACTTTACTACGCTTTATGGCAAACCTGGCTCTCAGAAGGCTTTGGATTATTTTCTCCCCTTTCTCAAAAACTTCTTCTGCTGTATCACCCCATATAATGATGTCATTAATGTATTGTAAATGTTCTGGGGCTTCACCTTGTTCCAGTGCAGCATGGATCAGTCCATGGCAAATGGTGGGACTGTGTTTCCACCCCTGGGGCAGCCGATTCCAGGTGTATTGGACACCCCTCCAGGTAAAAGCAAACTGTGGCCTGCATTCTGCTACCAGAGGGATGGAGAAAAATGCGTTGGCAATATCAATCGTGGCGTACCACTTGGCCACCTGTGGGGACGAAATCCCGTGCAGGCCACAGGAGACAAGACCACAGACAATCAATATGATTGGAAGTCAAGCTCAAACTTTATTAGCAAGCAAGCCCTTATATACTCTTGTGCCTTCTAAAAATAGCAGCAAGCCCTTATATACTGCTGTGCATTCTAAAAATAGCTCCCCTCGGTACTTTCCACAAACATTGCTACCCGCACACAGCCAGTAGATAAGTTCCTGCTTTTGCAATTCCAAAAGGTCCCTTCTTTATCAGTTTCTTCCTTAACGAGCACATTCTTTTCTTCTGGCCTTCTTGTAACTATTTCTTGCTTTTAGACGTCGTTAATCTTCTGACCCGAGTGCTGGTTGTGCTTTTCCATTGTCAGTATGGGCGGAAAGTTCAGTAAACCCAGCATACGCACCCACAGCCACCTTCGACTCTAGTTCATACTGCAGTTCCAACATGTCTGGCACAGCAGCACTCAGCGGTGGCGTGACTTCATTCAGGCCACAATAGTCTACTGTCAATCTCCACTCTCCATTAGACTTTCGCACTGGCCATATGGGGCTGTAAAGGGGGAGCGCGTCTTGCTGATGACTCCTTGGCTCTCTAGTTGACAAGTCAGTCTATGGATAGGGATTACAGCGTCTCAATTGGTGCAGTATTGCCATCGGTGCACGGTTGTAGTGGCAGTTGGCACCCGTTGTTCTTCAACCCTCAGAAATCCCACAACAGAAGGATCCTCTGAGAGACCAGGTAACACAAACAGCTGTTTAAGTCCTCCTGTTTCCAAGGCAGCTATACCAAAAGCCCACTGATACCCTCTTGGGTCATTAAAATACCCTCTCCTGAGATAATCTATGCCAAGAATACATGGAGCGTCTGGGCCACTCACAATGGGGTGTTTTTCCCACTCTTTTCCACTTAGGCTCACCTCGGCCTCCAATACAGTCAACTGTTGAGACCCCCCTGTCACTCCTGAAATACAAATGGGTTCTGCTCCTTTAAAATCTGACAGCATTATGGTGCATTGAGCACCAGTGTCCACTAAAGCCTTATACTGCTGGGGGTCAGATGTGCCAGGCCATCGAATCCACAGAGTCCAGTAAACTTGGTTGTCCCTGTCCTCCGCCTGGCTGGAGGCAGGGCCCCTCTAATGTTGGTCATAATACCTGCTAATGGCAAATGGGTTAGTGTGGTGTGCACGGGTTTCAGCCTCATCTTGATTACTGGAAATCGGAGCAGCATTTCTCCTGAAAGGACGACCTTCTGTACTTGTTCTTCCTTCCAGCTCACATACCCGCTCTTCTAGGAGGTAGGTAGGTTTTCCATCCCATTTCTTCATGTCTTCTCCATGGTCACGCAGGCAATGCCACAGCTTCCACCGTGGTGTATACTGGTTCTCTTGAGTAGAGAAACGATTGCTCCTAATAGCCGAGATTCTGGTCTGTGCAGGCGGGGAGTAGGACAGGTCCTCCTTAAGTTGCTGGACATCTTGAGATAATTGTTTCACAGCCGCGATGATGGGGGAAGAGACACTTTCTTCATATTGTCGTAGTCGGCGAGCCAGTTCATCCACTGTTGGTCCCTCTTCATCTTTCCATTCCATTAGTGCTAATGCACTGGCATATGATGAGGGTGTGCTCCGTACAAAAGTCCTCCACATGGGCCGGGTGCATTGGACTTCATCTGGCTCTGTGGGTAGCCGTGCATTATCTGGGTCATAGTAAACTACCTCCCACACAGCTAGCTCCCTCAAGTATTGAATGCCTCTTTCCATAGTGGTCCACTTTCTTGGTCGACATGTCAAGTCGTCCTTGACGGGATACCTCTCCCTCACACTTGACAGAAGTCGCCTCCAGAGACTGAGATTTTGTGTCTCCTTTCAAATGGCTTTGTCAATGCCCCCTTCCCTAGACAGGGATCCCAGCTGCCTCGCCTCCCTGCCCTCTAGTTCCATGCTACTGGCCCCGCTATCCCAGCACCGCAGCAGCCAGGTAACGAGTTGCTCAGCTGGATGGCGGCCGTAATCTTTTCTTATGTCTCGCAACTCACTCAAGGACAAGGATTGGGTGACTATCACTGGCTCTGCCTCCTCCTGTTCTCGTGGTGGGCCTGGTTCATCATCACCCTGTACACTGCGACGGGATTTTTTTGTGTATTTCTTCTTCTGTCTGGGAGCAACTGACACTGTTGTGGGTTGGTTCTCTGGTTCAGCTTCAGCGCCTGTGGTCGGGCTTGTAGTGGCTGCAGTCTCTGTTGCTTGGTTACTCTTAAATAGTAGCTTAACCATAAACAAAACCTGAACCACATGCAGGAAAACACTAACTCCTAACAGCACGGTAACCATGTTTAGGTCAACATTCCACAGATATTTGAACCCCCCAAATTTCTCAAACACAGCTGTAAATAGCCCCAGGACCGATGACCGCATGCTATCATAGATGAGCATCACATAGTACAACAGAAACAAAACCTTAACCCACCTCTCACGGAAGGTGAGCAACAGCATGGGAAACACGTATTGCATATGAGGTGATAAGATCTTAAGGAGCCAAGAAATCCACATTTTACCTGTTTTGTTGTTATCTCAAACAAAAAGAAAAGCCTCCGTGCCCCACGTTGGGCGCCAAAAACTGTGGAGGTTTGAACTCAGCCGGCAGCCAGACGCTACGTGGCCGGCCGTTCACCTCCCCCTCCCCCCTCTGGTAAGATAGGGGAGGGACAAAAGAAGACAATTCGTGGGTTGAGTAAAAGAAAGAATTTACTAAATATAATAAGAGAACAACAGTAACAGCCCACCCCCCTGGACATGACATCACATGGTATGAAATACTCCAATGAAAATTAACTCCATCCTGGTTGAAACCAGGACACAACTCGTCTTCACAACTCTCAGGTTCCCCTTCTTAAATACGTTATCACAGAGGCGCAACCACCATCGCTAATTGGCTCGGCCTTAGTGCAAAGGCAGTTCTGACTTTGACCCAGGGTGTCACCAAAACGGGATAAAAGAACTTATCGACACCAATGTGATGTAGATAAGCAGACACTCCTTTATTAACGGCTGGGTGCGCAGGGGAGTCATCTCACCAACAACGCACACCTAACCCGTGTAGCATGCTGCTTATATTGGATACAGTAATGCATGTTAATCAAGTTCTCATACATAAACATGATAATTCCTGTAACTCATTTTCTTATTCCCACCCCTGTCCGGTCATGCGCACTTGAGCCCTGAAATGAGTCGGGGGGCTGCTTTTGCGACCACCACGGACTACTGACTCAAAAGAAAGACTCTCCAATGTCCTTGACTCAAGGACTTTGGCTCTCATTGCAATTTTAACATGCTTCGAGGGCCTTTCACAATGTGTCTTTTAGAAAACCTGATCTACAGGGCAATAAATTGTCCTTAACGAACAGCCTAACAATAGTGCCTGGTCATGAGTCTTATTCTTTGAATAGAAATCTGGTCAATGACTATTACCGGCCTACGCGGCCTTAGCCTGGGACTTTACAAAGGACTTTGTAGCAGCATAACTGGTTGTATGGTTACTCTAAATCATTCCTTATTTAAATCCAAATCACCAAAAATCATTAAAATCAGCTCAAATTAATAACAAATCAGTAACAGGGGGAGCTCTGAGAAGCTTTTCACAGGGGGCCACTGCTGTAGCCTCCTCCCCCGCTACAAAAAACCCTGCCAGACAAACCCAGCACACCTTAGCATTCACAAACTGCTCAGACAACACTGGTCTCTGGAGGACACACAACCAATTTTTTTGCAGGTTTTTGGGACATCGTTCACTTACAATATTCCCCCAGAAGGAAGCTGAAAAGGATGGTTTGGGGGTGGTTTTTATGTTAATTCTTTTAAGAAATAATGTGTTTTATAAAATTCAGCCTGTTACCTAAAAAAGACTCACTTGAAATAAAGACTCTTGAAGACAGAAATTAGTTTAGAGGGGAGATAGTGCTTTATTCTGCACAGGGTGCTAGGTGGAAAGCATCTGCAAACCAAGCACACCCACCAAGGAACTTCAAAGTATTTATACACTCCAAACTATGTTATTACATGTTTTCTATCATGATTATTGGTTAGTTGCTTCTATCCCTTATTGGTTAGTAACATACAGTGGGTTTTTAACTTTCTGCGCAAGCTCAAAGGGTAGGGGTCTGTATCTGGGCAGGGGTCTTAAGCTGATCTACGTAAAACCATTTTAACAAGCTTCCATGTCCCAGGATGTTTCTCTTCTTCAAGGACGGTAGCTCCTGATTAGAAGTTCCTTACTAATTATTGTTGATGGTTTGAAGAACAGAGCGACCTATCTGGTGTGTCCGATTTGTCCTTGTGTTTGATGAGAAACACTTATATGGATAATAATACATACTAAGTGGCCTTGGGTGCGATGAGAAGCATTTCTGGGGCCTGCAATGTGTGATAAGAAACACTTTTGCGGCCTACAATTCCCGGTAAACAATACATTCTTTCCCATGGGTACCACGACATAAAGTTTAAGCAACTCCAAATAAGGCCTTTTGTTCAGGGTAACAAGCCTAGAAGCTGATACCCAAGCAAGTGCTTGATTTTAACTCCATTTGGGAGAAGCAGCTTTACGTGGCAGTTTTACAGTATCTGAAGGAGCTGCATTTCCCACATACATTAGCATTCACCTGTGTACTGGGTCTGGCTGAGCCGGAATTGGTTTTCCCCTGTAGCAGCCCTCATGGTGCTGTGTTTGATGTTGGGAGCTGGCAGGGTGTTGATAGCACACTGGTGGTGTGGCTACTGCTGAGTAGTGCTTACATGGCACCTGCGGGAGAAATGGACATGCGGACAACCAGTGTGATTAAGCAATGCCAATTTTATTGTGGTGAAGAAAGCCTTTTATAATGCTGGTGAAAATCACATGATACAATCACATGGTACAATTCTTTCTGATTGGACAGTTAGCTTTGCACATGCTCCTTAAGCTCTCTTCTGATTGGCTGAGAACTGCCACATCGACATTGTACAAACTTCTTCTCTGTCCAGACCAACACCCTGAAGTTGTTTAACTTCCTGGGTTCTTCCTCATTCTTCCAGGGTCATCTCCTCGTCACATCCTCGCCGAAGCTGAGGCTTTGCCAGTCTTGCTCATATGCAGGATTGCTCACATGCCGATTTCCCAGCAGGAAATCCTTTAGAATCCCCAGATATCCCTCTTTTTGTTTTTGAGCAATCCAAACTCCTTGTAAGCTTTTCCACAATGATTGTCCAATGCGAAAATTTAAGCATGGCAAAATAACAGCAAGCACACTAATCATAATAATTACAATGATTACTCCTTTTAACAATTCCTTCAACCATCCCGTAATGGGTACTAACATTCAGATCCGCAATTGCTGGGGAACCCTGGATGCAGCGAGAATTTAGAGTGCCCTTCCTCGCAAACTGGAAAGTCCTACGCGATGCGTCCATCCGTAGGTGAGGCATCCAACATCGCTGCAAGCAGGTCCAGCCTCATATATCTAAATCAACAGGCCAAAATAACTGGCAACTTTCTTTGAGCGGAAACATCTGATCTCATCCTCCTGTTGGGTTCCACCCAGAGCCTGGCCACCACTCAAGGGGGAAAACCAAGGGAGTTTCTAATAAGGTTAAACACTTGAGGTCTGTCTTCTTAATACTGCTAAACAAGGAAAGTTGAATACAGACATTCTTATAGCATTTCATCCTTATTAATAACTACATTTTGTCTAAGCCACATCTTTGAGCCCATATGTTTGCTGGATGAGCATTAATCACTGTCAGAACCATCACGAGGCTTAGAGTCACAAACTTGATCTCTTTTCCAAGGCCGTACCCAGCGAATGGAACCCACCACAAGCCATGATCTGTAAGCAAACACATATAACCTCTGCCAGTTAGTTGTACTTTAACAGGTCCCTCCCATTGGCCTGTGCTTAAATCTTTGAACATGACCAACGGTTGCTGTGTGCCCATAGACTGTTTGGCATCACCCTTTAGTGCTAAACTGTGAATCATCATTGGAGGTTCCTGACGCGTCCCTGTAAGTCACAGAAAATTTAAAACATACAAAGCTTTGTTTAAACATTCAGCTGGCATCATTCCTAACATTCCCTCTTTTTGTTTTTGAAGCAGTTGCTTCAGAGTTTGATGGGCACGTTCAATGATTGCCTGTCCAGTGGGAGAATGTGGAATTCCTGTGTAGTGTTTGATACCCCATAAAATACAAAAACGTTGAAAGCGACTAGAAATATATGCAGGACTATTGTCTGTTTTGATCTCTCGTGGTATTCTAAGCACTGCAAAGGAACTATATAAATGTTTCTCGACATGTTTTGCTGTTTCTCCAGTTTGGGCTGTAGCCAAACGGCTATAGAAAAGGTATCAATAACAACATGTACATATTTTAATCTACCAAATTCAGCTATGTGAGTGACATCCATTTGCCATAGTTGCAAAGGTGACAGGCCCCGTGGGTTGACCCCTGTTCCGAGGCCAAACCCTATTTTCTGACAGGACGGGCAGGAGAGAATAATTCCTTTCGCGTCTACAAGAGGAATTTTGAATTGTCTATGTAACATTTTTGCTGACTGATGAAAAAAGTTGTGAGATTCTCTAGCTTGTGCAAACAAATCTGGAGAAGGTCCAGACCAGGCTGGAGCAACCAGCTGATCGGCTAAGTCATTTCTATAGCCTAACCCCTCCTTAGATTGGTGACTTCTGATATGAGTAATAAAATAGAGAACTTCCCTCTGATTAAGAGTGTGAGCTAACTGTTGAAGCAGTTTCCCTAAACGTTCATTTTTTACTTCCTTTACTTGGCCACGTTCAATCCGCTTCACTATTCCCACTACATATAATGAGTCAGATACTACATTTAATCCTACATCTGGCCAGGATAAAAATACCCACAAAACCACTTGGAGTTCTAACGTTTGTAAAGAATCTTCTTGTTGGTCCTGAATAATATGATATTTCCATTCCTCTTCTTCTAACCAGGTACATGCAGCTCGCTTTGACTTTTTTCTAGCATCTGTAAAAACTGTTAGCCCTTGAACTGGTATTTCTGATTTTATTGGAAAAGTTTCAATTGTTTGGTTCATTAATAATGGTAATAGACGATGGGCTGGGTAGACATTGGACAGCTGACCAGGGTAATTTTCAAGAGCAATTTGCAACACTTCTGAGTGTCTGAGCAGCCATTCCAAATATTCTTGTACCAGGGGAACAACAATAGTTTGGGGATCTGCGCCTGAGATCTCAATAATTCTATTTCTACCTTGCATGATCAATTGCAATAGTAATTCTGCTCTTGTAGTTACTGTTTTCTTAGGAGTGTATGCTGTGAAGACCCACTCTAGAATACGTAATGGTTGTTTCTGTTCTGAATCCTATTGTATAATGATAGCTAATGGGTATTGTCTGTTTCCGCCGCTATTAACAATCATCAATTGTAATGGGAGTTCTAATTGTAATCTCTGTGTATGGTAGGACTCTATTTTATTTGTAATTTTTTGTAAGGCAATCTTGTGTTCCTGTGTCAAGGTTCTCTTTGTATCGGCCTGTACAGTAGTGCTCAATAAGGGTATTAATGGTTTTAGATCATCATTTGTGATTCCACACAAATTTCTAACCCATTGAATGTCTCCAATCATTTTCTGTACATCATTTAGTGTGTGAATATCTGTATTGATCTTTAATTTCTGAGGTCGAATGGTAGCATCAGTTATGATCCACCCTAGATACTTCCAGGGTGAAGTAAACTGTACTTTTTCAGGGGCTACTCGAAGGCCCCTTTTTGACAATTCTGCATGCAAATTACTTAATATGACTTCTGGTTGCATGTCCTTACCAGCTATTAATATATCGTCCATGTAATGATAAATGATTAATTGGGGAAACCTTTTTCTAATTGGTTTTAATGTCCAGGCAACGAAAATTTGACACATAGCAGGTGAATTTTTCATTCCTTGAGGCAACACTACCCAATGATAACGTTTTGCTGGCTCGGCCTTATTAATAGATGGAACAGAGAATGCAAATTTCTCTCTATCAGCCTCATGAAGTGGAATGGTGAAAAAACAATCCTTTAGATCAATGATCAATATTGACCAATACTTTGGTATCATCGAAGGAGAAGGCAGTCCTGGCTGCAAGGATCCCATGGGTTCCATTACTGCATTGACCGCTCTTAAATCATGCAACAATCACCATTTGTTATTCTTGGGAATAACAAAAATCGGAGTATTCCAGGCACTTTGTGAAGGGACAATGTGACCCGCTTGTAATTGCTCTGTAACTAAGTGATGGACGATTTGCAGCCTTTCCTGTTTCAATGGCCATTGATCTATCCACACAGGCGTTTCTAATTTCCATTTAAGTTTGAGGATGGGCTGCTCATCAATGGCCATCACTGAAAAGGCTGTGTAACCAATGTTGTTCTGACTTGACTTAGGACGTCTTGCCCAAGTAAGGTAATAGGAACTTCCATCACATAAGGCTTCGTGGTGACCTGAGCTCCATCCGGAAATCTGACTACAATGGGATCTTTGCTAATTCTGGTGGCTTGGGACCCCCCAATGCCAAACACTCCTGTTGCTGCTGCAATGGTAGGCCATGAAGCAGGCCATTGTTGAGTCGATATGACTGTAACATCAGCCCTTGTATTTATTAACATTTTCAATTTCTTCCATGTCCCATCAGGGGATTGGATAATCATGTCACATTCTGGTTTTACTCGACTTATGTCAAAAGATAAATATACTTGCGGTTCGCCGGTTGACCCGAAACCACCAGTCCCTCGATGACTGTCTCCTACATTTGGAACACAGGCTTTAAACAGCACAAGCTGGGCTATTTTGCTACCTTTAGGAATAAACACAGGTGGCGTTAAAGTTTGAACCATTATCTTTACAACACCAATGTAATCGGCATTAATTACTCCCAATAATACTTGAATACCTTGCCGGGTCATTGATGACCTCCCTATTAAAAGAGCACTCAATCCAAACCCTAATGGTCCTTTTACATTACTGTCCACTAAGTGGACCTTTTGATCTTGTATTGTAACGTCTACTGCGGTTTCCACGTCCACTCCGGCACTTGCTGCTGTGGCGGAAGCGATATTGGACAGGAAACCATCTCTTGGTCCTGATGTTGAGCTTGCCATGCACCCCTCATTTGTGTCTGAGCACGAGGGGGAATCGCGCTCTTCTTCATGTTTCCCGAGCACCTTCTACACGCTTGAGTGTTATGAGTATCTCGTACACAATTATGACACCATTTTTGAACCTTTGGGTTCCTGCATTGGTTCTGAAGATGACCTTGCTTGCCACAATTGAAGTATTTCTTCCCCCGTTTCTGACCCCCCCCACACTTTTATTCTTAAGAAATGGTGCAGACATGTTGCGCACTGCAGCGGCATAGGCTGCAACATTAGACTGTTGCATTCCTCGGTTGGTTAATTCAATTATATCAGCTACAGATGCTCCATGTGGGAGGGTTGCTATCAAGTGCTGGGTAGATGGGTTAGCGTTTTCGAAGGCCATTAACTTGAACATTTTTTCTTTCATCTCTAGGGTCATGTCAGATTGTTGTTCTAGGGAGTGATAAAGGCGATCTACATATTTTGAAAAAGGTTCATTAAGTCCCTGTTTTACCGTTATAAACTTGTCCTGTTTCTTGCCTTCTGTGTCAGGTACAGACATTAGGGCCTGACAGGCTATTGACTGTGATAGCCGTAACACTTC
This sequence comes from Strix aluco, assembly GCF_031877795.1. Classification (NCBI taxonomy): domain Eukaryota; kingdom Metazoa; phylum Chordata; class Aves; order Strigiformes; family Strigidae; genus Strix; species Strix aluco. Next base: position 46,815,943 of record NC_133970.1, on the reverse strand, counting down.
ATTAGAGAGATTGACCTGTAGATCTACTGCGGCGAAGGGCCCTGTACCCAATAGCATTTGTGCTTGGACAAGATGAAGGGGATCACCCTGTGGGCGCGGACGAACCTGCTCTTCGTTAGCTAACTTCGACCATGCGCTTTCGAATAGCATTTTTTGAGATGGAGTTAAAATAACTGCCGCTATTTGATCGATATCTTTTGGGATTAACAATGATGACGAGAAGATATAGTTAATGATTTGTTTGGTCAATTGATGATGGAGACCATTTTGGATTACTGAAGCCCTAGCCTTTTCAAGCAATTTCCAATCGAAGGGATCCCACTCATTGGCGCCAGTAACAGTATTAACGGAAACTGGAAATGCTTGTACAGTTTCTGGGACAAAAGACCCTTCTAGTATAGCATCTCTAAGAACTCCTTTCCATCAGCGTGTAGCTACAGAGGCACTCTGCGTCTGTGAAGAAAAAAGATGCGTAGCTGCAGGGTGAGATGATGAGGGCGCAGTGGCAGGCACAGGAACTGAATACTCGAGTGATGGATCAGGAGGAACAGATGGCTGTGGTCTCGTGTTTGATGAAAAGGTATATGGCTTCTGCTCCCTCTTCTCTGCCTGTGATACAGTCAAGTTGTCAAGCTTGTCTACAATGTGCAGGAGCAAAGTTTCAATGTCTGCAGAGCCGGCTTGTGAGGCGGGGCTCTGTTCTCCCGAGGTGTTGTCCTGTGAGGGCGGGAGGGGCGGGCAGAAGTCCTCTGTACCCCCGCCCTCACCTGAGTCCCACCCACTACTGGCGTCTTTGGTCTCTTCCGGTCTCTCCTCAGTCCCTTTCCGGTTGGCATCAAATACACTTCCGGTGTTTTCAGCCCCTGATTGCGCAGTTTTGGGTTTAGCCCCCGCTGCTCGCCGCGGTCCCGGCGGCACAATTGTTAAGCCAAACAGATTTTTCGGCTGACCCAGCGCGGCGGGCGCCGCAAGCGGCGTAGAGCCCCCCCTCCCTCGTCGCTCCAGGGTGAGGGGGCTGAGGGGGGGAAGGGGCCAGACCGTCCTTCCGGCGGTGGTCGGGGCAGGGCTGTAGCGGCGGCAGCGGCGCCGTGGCTGATATATCAAGATTAGGGGCCGGTCCGAGCGCTGCAGCGACATACACTGCGGCCGTACGCTCACTACTCATCTCCTGTAACGCCTCTCGGATTAATTTCAATAGCGCGGTATAACCGCTCACTTCTTTTGCCGACTTTCCTCCATCACTAACCGAGTCCCATAGCTGTTTCCCTATGGCTTCCCAGGTAGCGGCTTCAAATACAAGCCCTGCACTGGGAATAAGTCCCTTCTCTCGGCTCCACTTTAATAAGCCTTCTAAGGTGGATTTGTCATATTTTATCCCTCTCACAGAGAGGATCAGTTGGAGGAGTTTTACTACTGCTTGCTCGTCTCTAGTAAGCGTAGACCCCATTCCTCCCCGGCTGCCGCCTTTCGCGGATCGTTTGCCTCCAGCGGCTCCCTATACTCAGCCGCCTCTCGCGACTAGCCGCCTCCCGCAGCTCCTTAAGGGTACAGCGCGCTGATTCTCACCTTCAGACACCGGGGCAGCATCTGGCTTAATTTCGACCCGCCTTCCTGTGATAATACCTCACCAAGTCCTCTTTGGACTTGTGCTAATTTGATTTGTGCCCCACGTTGGGTGCCAGGTGCAGGAGATAAACACATGCGAATGATCACACAGTGATTAAGCAATGCCTACTTTATTATGGTGGACAAGCCTTTTATAATGCAGGTGAAAATCACAAGATACAATCACATGGTACAATTCTTTCTGATTGGACAGTTAGCTTTGCACATGCTCCTTAAGCTCTCTTCTGATTGGCTGAGAACTGCCACCTCGACATTGTACAAACTCCTTCTCTGCCCAGACCCACACCCTGAAGTTGTTTAACTTCCTGGGTTCTTCCTCATTCTTCCAGGGTCATCTCCTCGTCACATCCTCACCGAAGCTGAGGCTTTGCCAGTCTTGCTCATATGC